>NW_027672236.1:0-252000 GCF_964165515.1 Mesoplodon bidens | reverse complement strand
CTACGTGCTGACGCACGTGTCAGTGCCAGTGTACGGGCCAGGAGTACCGTATGGTGTAGGGTAAAGTTTAGGGCTGGTGGTGGGTTTCCGTTCTGGGGTTGGGTTAAGGTTAGGGAACAGCAAGGCTTAGGGAACAGGTGATGGTACGGAAACGTGGGAGGGTCAGGCTATGTGCTGACGCACAGGTCAGTGCCAGCGTACGGGCCAGGAGTAGGCTACGGCGTAGGGTAAGGTGTAGGGCTGGTGGTGGGTTAACATTCCGGGTTAGGGATAGGTTTAGGGAACGGTAAGGCTTTGGGCACAGGTGAGGGTACGGAAACGTGGGAAAGTCTGGCTACGTGCTGATGCACAGATCAGTGCCAGGTTACGTGACAGGATTAGGCTATGGCATAGGGTAAGGTTTAGGGCTGGTGGTGGGTTTCCGTTCATGGCTAGGGTTAGGGTTAGCGAACAGCAAGGCTTAGGGCACAGGTGAGGGTACGGAAACGTGTGAGGGGCAGGCTACATGCTGACGAACGGGTCAGTGCCAGCATACTGGCTAGGAGTTGGCTACGGCGTAGGGTAAGCTTTAGGGCTGGTGGTGGATTTCCTTTCCGGGCTAGGGTTAGGGTTAGGAAATGGCCAGGCTTAGGGCACAGGTGAGGTTACGGAAACATGGGAGGGTCAGGCTACGTGCTGACGCACAGGTCAGTGACAGCGTCCGGGCCAGGTGTAGGCTACGGCGTAGGGAAAGGTATAGTTCCGGTGGTGGGTTTCCGTTCCAGGCTATGGTTAGGGTTAGCGAACGGCAAGGCTTAGGGCACAGGCGAGGGTACAGAAACTTGGGAGGGTCAGGCTACGTGCTCACGGACGGGTCAGTGCCAGCTTCCGGGCAGGAGTAGGCTTCAACGTAGGGTAAGTTGTAGGGCTGCTGGTGCGTCTACGTTTCGAGCTAGAGTTAGGGTTAGGGAACGGCAATTTTTAGGGCACAGGTGAGTGTACGGCAACGTGGGAGAGGTAGGCTACGTGCAGACGGACGGTTCAGTGCCAGCGTACGGCCCAGGAGTAGTGTACGGCGTAGGGTGAGGTGTAGGGCTGGTGGTGGGTTTCCGTACAGGGCTAGGGTTAGGGAACGGCAAGGCTTAGGGCACAGGTGAGGGTACGTAAACGTGGGAGAGGCCGGCTACGTGCTGACACATGGGTCAGTGCCAGCGTACGGGCCACGAGTATGCTACGGCGTAGGCTATGGTATAGGGCTTTTGGTGGATTTCCTTTCCGTGCTAGGGTTAGGGTTAGGGAACTGCAAGTCTTAGGGCACAGGTGAGGGTATGGAAACGTGGGAGGGTCAGGCTACGTGCTGACGCACGGGTAATTGTCAGCGTACGGGCCAGTAGTAGGGTACGGCATAGGGTAAAGTTTAGGGCTGGGGGTGGGTTTACGTTCCGGGATAGGGTTAGGGTTAGAGAACGACAAGCCTTAGGGCACAGGTGGGGGTACGGAAACGTGGGAGGTTCAGGCTATGTGCTGACGCACGGGTTAGTGCCAGCGTACAGGGCAGGAGTACGCAACGGCGTAGGGCAAGGTGTAGGGCTGGTGGTGCGTTTCCTTTCTGGGCTATGGTTAGGGTTAGGGAACGGCAAGGATTAGGGCACAAGTGATGGTAGGTAAAAGTGGGAGTGTCAGGCTACGTGCTGACGCACAGGGCAGTGCCAGCTTACGGGCCAGGTGTAGGGAACGGCATAGGTAAGGGGTAGCTCTGGAGTTGGGTTTCCGTTCCGGGATAGGGTTAGTGTTAGGGAATGGCAAGGCTTAGGGCACAGGTGAGGGTACGGAAACGTGGGAAGGTCAGGCTACGTGCGGAAGCAGGTGTCAGTGCCAGCGTATGTGCAAGGAGTAGACTACGGCATAGGGTAAGGTGTAGAGCTGGTGTTGGGTTTCCGTTCCAGGCTAGGGTTAGGGTTAGGGAACGACAAGGTTTACGGGACAGGAGAGGGTACGGAAACGTGGGAGGGACAGGCTACGTGATGACGCACGGGTCAGTGCCAGCGTATGGGCCAGGAGTAGGCTACGGCGTAGTGTATGGTGTAGGGCTGTTGGTGGATTTCCGCTCCAGGCTAAGTTTAGGGTTAGGGTTAGGGAACGGCAAGGCTTAGGGCACAGTTGAGGGTACGGAAACGTGGGAGGGTCAGGCTACGTGCTGACACACGGGTCAGTGCCAGCGTACGGGCCAGGAATAGGGAACAGCGTAAGGTATGGTGTAAGGCTGGTGGTGGGTTTCCATTCCGGGCTAGGGTTAGGGTTAGTGAACGGCAAGGCTTAGGACACAGGTGAGGGTACGGAAACGTGGGAGGGTCGGGCTAAGTGCTGACGCACGGGTCAGTGCCAGCGTACGGGCCAGGAGTAGGCAACGGCGTAGGATAAAGTGTAGGGCTGGTGGTGGATTTGCGTTCTGCGCTAGGGTTAGGGTTAGGGAACGGCAAGGCTTAGGGCGCAGGTCAGGGAACGGAAACGCGGGTGGGTAAGGCTACGTGCTGATGAGCGGGTCAGTGCCAGAGTACAGGCCAGGAGTAGGCAACGGCATATGGTAAGGTGTAGGGCTGGTGGTGGCTTTCCGTATAGGGCTAGGGATACGGTTAGGGAACGGCAAGTCTTAGGAAACAGGTGAAGGTACGGAAACGTGTGAGGGTCAGGCTACGTGCTGTCGCACGGGTCAGTGCCAGCGTATGGGCCAGGTGTAGGCAACGGCGTAAGGTAAGGTGTTGGGCTGGTGGTTGGTTTCCGTTCAAGGCTAGGGTTAGGGTTAGGGAACGGCAAGGCTTAGCTCACAGGTGAGGGTACGGAAACGTGGGAGGGACGGGCTACGTGCTGACGCACGGGTCAGTGCCAGCATACGGGCCAGGAGTAGGCAACGTCATAGGATACAGTGTAGGGCTGGTGGTGGATTTGCGTTCCGGGCTAGGGTTAGGGTTAGGGAAAGGCAAGGCTTAGGGCACAGGTGAAGGTATGGAAACGTGGGAGGGTCAGGCTACGAGCTGACGCACGGTTCAGTGCCAGCGTACGGGTCAGGAGTAGGGTACGGCGTAATGTAAGGTGTAGGGCTTGTGCTGGGTTTCTATTCCGGGCTAGGGTGACGGTTAGGGAACGGCAAGGCTTAGGGCACAGGTGACGTTACGGAAACTTGGGAGGGTCAGGCTACGTGCTGACGCACTGTTCAGTGCCAGCGTACGGGCCAGGAATAGGGTACGGCGTAAGGTAAAGTGTAGGGCTGGTGGTGGGTTTCTAATCCGGTCTAGGGTTAGGGTTAGGGAAAGGCAAGTCTTAGGGCAAAGGTGAGGGTACGGAAACGTGGGAGGGTCAGGCTACGTGCTGACGCACGGGTCAGTGCCAGCGTACGGGCCAGGAGTAGGCAACGGCGTAGGATAAAGTGTAGGGCTGGTGGTGGATTTGTGTTCTGGGCTAGGGTTAGGGTTAGGGAACGGCAAGGCTTAGGGCACTGGTCAGGGAACGGAAACACGGGAGGGTAAGGCTACGTGCTGATGCAAGGGTCAGTGCCAGAGTACAGGCCAGGAGTAGGCAACGGCGTACGGTAAGGTGTAGGGCTGGTGGTAGGTTACCGTTCCGGGCTAGGGTTTGTGTTAGGGAACGGCAAGGCTTAGGGCACAGGTGAGGTTACAGAAACGTGGGATGGTCAGGCTACATGCTGACGCACGTGTCAGTGCCAGCGTACGGGCCACGAGAAGGCAACGACGTAAGGTAAGATGTAGGGCTTGTGGTTGGTTTCCGTTCCAGGCTAGGGTTAGGGTAAGGGAACGGCAAGGCTTAGGGCACAGGTGAGGGTACGGAAACGTGGGAGGGTCAGGCTACATGCTGACGAACTGTTCAGTGCCAGCGTACGGGCCAGGAATTGGTTACGGCGTAAGGTAAGGTGTAGGGCTGGTGGTGGGTTTCAGTTCGGGGCTAGGGTTAAAGTAAGCGAACGGCAAGTCTTAGGGCACTGGTGAGGTTACGGAAACGTGGGAGGGTCAGGCTACGTGCTGACGCACGGGTCAGTGCCAGCGTACGGGTCAGTAGTAGGGTACGGCGTAAGGTATTGTGTAGGGCTGGTGGTGGGTTTCTATTCCGGGCTAGGTTTAGGGTTATGGAATGGCAAGGCTTAGGGCACATGTGAGGGTACGGAAACGTGGGAGAGTCGGGCTACGTGCTGACGCACGGGTCAGTGCCAGCGTATGGGACAGGAGTAGGCAACCGCGTAGGATAAAGTGTAGGGCTGGTGATGGATTTGCGTTCTGGGCTAGGGTTAGGGTTAGGGAACGGCAAGGCTTCAGGCACTGGTCAGGGTACGGAAACGCGGGAGGGTAAGGCTACGTGCTGATGCACGGGTCAGTGCCAGAGTACAGGCCAGGAGTAGGCAATGGCGTAGGGTAAGGTGTAGGGCTGGTGGTGGGTTTCCGTTCCGGGCTAAGGTTAGTGTTATGGAACGGCAAGGCTTAGGGCACAGGTGAGGGTACGGAAACGTGGGAGGGTCTGGCTACGTGCTGACGCACGTGTCAGTGCCAGCGTACGGGCCAGGAGTAGGCAACGGCGTAAGGTAAGGTGTAGGGCTGGTGGTTGGTTTCCGTTCCAGGCTAGGGTTAGGGTTAGGGAACGGCAAGGCTTAGTGCACAGGTGAGGGTACGGAAACGTGGGAGGGTCGGGCTACGTGCTGACGCACGGGTCAGTGCCAGCATACGGGCCAGGGGTAGGCAACGGCGTAGGATAAAGTGTACGGCAGGTGGTGGATTTGCGTTCTGGGCTAGCTTTAGGGTTAGGGAACGGCAAGGCTTAGGGCACAGGTCAGGGTACGGAAACGCGGGAGGGTAAGGCTACGTGCTGATGCACGGTTCAGTGCCAGCATACAGGCCAGGAGTAGGCAACGGCGTAGGGAAAGGTGTAGGGCTGGTGGTGGGTTTCCGTTCCGTGCTAGGGTTAAGGTTAGGGAACGGCAAGGCTTAGGGCACAGGTGAGGGTACGTAAACGTGGGAGGGTCAGGCTACGTGCTGACGCACGGGTCAATGCCAGCGTACGGGCGAGGAGTAGGCAACGGCGTAAGGTAAGGTGTACGGCTGGTGGTTGGTTTCCGTACAAGGCTAGGGTTAGGGTTAGGGAACGGCAAGGCTTAGGGCACAGGTGAGGGTACGGAAACATGGGAGGGTCAGGCTACGTGCTGACGCACGGTTCAGTGCCAGCATACGGACCAGGAATAGGGAACGGCATAAGGTAAGTTGTAGGGATGGTTGTGGGTTTCAGTTCCGAGCTAGGGTTAGGGTTAGGGAACGGCAAGGCTTAGGGCACAGGTCAGGGTACGGAAACGCGGGAGGGTATGGCTACGTGCTGATGCACAGGTCAGTGCCAGAGTACAGGCCAGTAGTAGGCAACGGCGTAAGGTAAGGAGTAGGGCTGGTGGTTGTTTTCCGTTCCAGGCTAGGGTTAGGGAACGGCAAGGCTTAGGGCACAGGTGAGGGTACGGAAACGTGGGAGGGTCGGGCTACATGCTGACGCACGGGTCAGTGCCAGCGTACGGGCCAGGAGTAGGCAACGGCATAGGATACAGTGTAGGGCTGGTGGTGGATTTGCGTTCCTGGCTAGGGTTAGGGTTAGGGAACGGCAAGGCTTAGGGCACAGGTGAGGGAACGGAAACGTGGGAGGGTCAGGTTACGTGATGACGCACGGGTCAGTGCCAGCGTACGGGCCAGGTGTAGGCAACGGCGTAAGGTAAGGTGTTGGGCTGGTGGTTGGTTTCCGTTCCAGGCTAGGGTTAGGGTTAGGGAACTGCAAGGCTTAGGGCACAGGTGAGGGTACGGAAACGTGGGAGGGACGGGCTACGTGCTGACACACGGGTCAGTGCCAGCGTACGGGCCTGGAGTAGGCAATGGCATAGGATACAGTGTAGGGCTGGTGGTGGATTTGCGTTCCGGGCTAGGGGTAGGGTTAGGGAAAGGCAAGGCTTAGGGCACAGGTGAAGGTATGGAAACGTGGGAGGGTCAGGCTACGTGCTGACGCACTGTTCAGTGCCTGCGTACGGGTCAGGAGTAGGGTACGGCGTAATGTAAGGTGTAGGGCTGGTGGTGGGTTTCTATTCCGGGCTAGGTTTAGGGTTAGGGAACGGCAAGGTTTAGGGCACAGGTGAGGGTACGGAAACGTGGGAGGGTCAGGCTACATGCTGACGCACGGTTCAGTGCCAGCGTACGGGCCAGGAATAGGTTACGGCGTAAGGTAAGGTGTAGGGCTGGTGGTGGGTTTCCGTTCCGGGCTAGGGTTTGGGTTAGGGAACGGCAAGTCTTAGGGCACAGGTGAGGTTACAGAAACGTGGGACGGTCAGGCTACGTGCTGACGCACATGTCAGTGCCAGCGTACGGGCCAGGAATAGGCAAAGGCGTAAGGTAAGATGTAGGGCTGGTGGTTGGTTTCCGTTCCAGTCTAGGCTTAGGGTAAGGGAACGGCCAGGTTTAGGGCACAGGTGAGGGTACGGAAACGTGGGAGGGTCAGGCTACATGCTGACGCACGGTTCAGTGCCAGCGTACGGGCCAGGAATAGGTTACGGCGTAAGGTAAGGTGTAGGGCTGGTGGTGGGTTTCCGTTCGGGGCTAGGGTTAGGGTTAGGGAACGGCAAGGCTTAGGGCACAGGTGAGGGTACTGAAACGTGGGAGGGTCAGGCTACGTGCTGACGCATGGGTCAGTGCCAGCGTACGGGCCAGGAGTAGGGTACGGCCTAAGGTAAAGTGTAGGGCTTGTGGTTGATTTCCTTTCCAGGCTAGGTTTAGGGTTAGGGAACGGCAAGGCTTAGGGCACAGGTGAGGGTACGGAAACGTGGGAGGGACGGGCTACGTGCTGACGCACGTGTCAGTGCCAGCGTACGGGCCAGGAGTAGGCAACGGCGTAGGATAAAGTGTAGGGCTGGTTGTGGATTAGCGTTTTGGGCTAGGGTTAGGGTTAGGGAACGGCAAGGCTTAGGGCGCAGGTCAGGGTACGGAAACGCGGGAGGGTAAGGCTACGTGCTGATGCACAGGTCAGTGCCAGAGTACACGCCAGTAGTAGGCAACGGCGTAGGGTAAGGTTTTGGGCTGGTGGTGGGTTTCCATTCAGGGCTAGTGTTAGGTTTAGGGAACCGCAAGGCTTAGGGCACAGGTGAGGGTACGGCAACGTGGGAGGGTCAGGCTACGTACTAACGCACGGGTCAGTGCCAGAGTACGGGCCAGGGGTAGGCAACGGCGTAAGTTAAGATGTAGGGCTGGTGGTTGCTTTCCGTTCCAGGCTAGGGTTAGGGTAAGGGAACGGCAAGGCTTAGGGCACAGGTCAGGGTACCGAAACGTGGGAGGGTCAGGCTACATGCTGACGCACGATTCAGTGCCAGCGTACGGGCCAAGAATAAGTTACGGCGTAAGGTAAGGTGTAGGGCTGGTGGTGGGTTTCCGTTCGGGGCTAGGGTTAGGGTTAGGGAACGGCAAGGCTTACGGCACAGCTGAGGGTACGGAAACGTGGGAGGGTCAGGCTACGTGCTGACGCACGGGTCAGTGACAGCGTACGGTTCAGGAGTAGGGTACGGCGTAATGTAAGGTGTAGGGCTGGTGGTGGGTTTCTATTCCGGGCTAGGGTTAGGGTTAGGGAACGGCAAGGCTTAGGGCACAGGTGAGGGTACGGAAACTTGGGAGGGTCAGGCTACGTGCTGACGCACTGTTCAGTGCCAGCGTAGGGGCCAGCAATAGGGTACGGCGTAAGGTAAGGTGTAGGGCTGGTGGTGGGTTTCTAATCCGGGCTAGGGTTAGGGTTAGGTTACGGCAAGTCTTAGGGCAAAGGTGGGGTACGGAAACGTGGGAGGGTCAGGCTACGTGCTGACGCACGGTTCAGTGCCAGCGTACGGGCCAGGAATAGTGTACGTCGTAAGGTAAGGTGTACAGCTGGTGGTGGGTTTCCGTTCCGGGCTAGGCTTAGGGTTATGGAACGGCAAGGCTTAGGGCACAGGTGAGTGTACGTAAACCTGGGAGTGTCAGGCTACGTGCTGACGCACGTGTCAGTGCCAGCGTACGGGCCAGGAGTAGGGTACGGCGTAAGGTAAGGTGTAGGGCTTCTGGTTGATATCCGTTCCAGGCTAGGGTTAGGGTTAGGGAACGGCAAGGCTTAGGGCACAGGTGAGGGTACGGAAACGTGGGAGTGTCAGGCTACGTGCTGACGCACGGGTCAGTGCCAGCGTATGGTCCAGGAGTAGGCAACGGCGTAGGATAAAGTGTACGGCTTGTGGTGGATTTGCGTTCTGGGCTAGGGTTAGGGTTAGGGAACGGCAAGGCTTAGGGCACTGGTCAGGGAACGGAAACGCGGGAGGGTAAGGCTACGTGCTGATGCACGGGTCAGTGCCAGAGTACAGGCCAGTAGTAGGCAACGGCGTAGGGTAAGGTGTAGGGCTGGTGGTAGGTTTCCGTTCCGGGCTAGGGTTTGGGTTAGGGAACGGCAAGGCTTAGGGCACAGGTGAGGTTACAGAAACGTGGGACGGTCAGGCTACGTGCTGACACAAGTGTCAGTGCCAGCGTACGGGCCAGGAGTAGGCAACGGCGTAAGGTAAGATGTAGGGCTGGTGGTTGGTTTCCGTTCCAGGCTAGGCTTAGGGTAAGGGAACGGCAAGGTTTAGGGCACAGGTGAGGGTACGGAAACGTGGGTGGGTCAGGCTACATGCTGACGCACGGTTCAGTGCCAGCGTACGGGCCAGGAATAAGTTACGGCGTAAAGTAAGGTGTAGGGCTGGTGGTGGGTTTCCGTTCGGGGCTAGGGTTAGGGTTAGGGAACGGCAAGGCTTAGGGCACAGGTGATGGTACGGAAACGTGGGAGGGTCGGGCTCCGTGCTGACACACTGGTCAGTGCCAGCGTACGGGCCAGGAGTAGGCAACGGCATAGGATAAAGTGTACGGCTGGTGGTTGATATGCGTTCTGGGCAAGGGTTAGGGTTACGGAATTGCAAGGCTTAGGGCACAGGTCAGGGTACGGAAACGCGGGAGGGTAAGACTACCTGCTGATGCACGGGTCAGTGCCAGAATACAGGCCAGGAGTAGGCAACGGCGTAGGGTAAAGTGTAGGGCTGGTGGTAGGTTTCCGTTCCGGGCTAGGGTTTGGGTTAGGGAACGGCTAGGCTTAGGGCACAGGTGAGGTTACCGAAACGTGGGACAGTCAGGCTACGTGCTGACACACGGGTCAGTGCCAGCGTACGGGCCAGGTGTAGGCAACGGCGTAAGGTAAGATGTAGCGCTGGTGGTGGGTTTCCATTCCAGGCTAGGATTAGGGTAAGGGAACGGCACGGCTTAGGGCACAGGTGAGGGTACGGAAACGTGGGAGGGTCAGGCTACATGCTGACACACGGTTCTGTGCCAGCGTACGGGCCAGGAATAGGTTACGGCGTAAGGTAAGGTTTAGGGCTGGTGGTGTGTTTCTGTTCGGGGCTAGGTTTAGGGTTAGGGAACAGCAAGGCTTAGGGCATAGATGAGGTTACGGAAACGTGGGAGGGTCAGGCTACGTGCTGACGCACGGGTCAATGCCAGCGTACGGGCCAGGAGTAGGCAACGGCGTAAGGTAAGGTGTAGGGCTGGTGGTTGGTTTCCGTTCCAGGCTAGGGTTAGGGTTAGGGAACGGCAAGGCTTAGGGCACAGGTGAGTGTACGGAAACGTGGGAGGGTCGGGCTACGTGCTGATGCACGCGTCAGTGCCAGCGTACGGGCCAGGAGTAGGCAACGGCGTAGGATAAAGTGTAGGGCTAGTGGTGGATTTGCGTTCTGGGCTACGGTTATGGTTAGGGAACGGCAAGTCTTAGGGCACAGGTCGGGGTACGGAAACGCGGGAGGTTAAGGCTACGTGCTGATGCACGGTTCAGTGCCAGAGTACAGGCCAGGAGTAGGCAACGGCGTAGGGTAAGGTGTAGGGCTGGTGGTGGGTTTCCGTTCCGTGCTAGGGTTAGGGTTAGGGAACGTCAAGGCTTAGGGCACAGGTGAGGGTACGTAAACGTGGAAGGGTCAGGCTACGTGCTGACGCACGGGTCAATGCCAGCGTACGGGCGAGGTGTAGGCAACGGCGTAAGGTATGGTGTACGGCTGGTGGTTGGTTTCCGTTCCAGGCTAGTGTTAGGGTTAGGGAACGGCAAGGCTTAGGGCACAGGTG
The DNA here is from genome assembly GCF_964165515.1 of Mesoplodon bidens. Taxonomy (NCBI): domain Eukaryota; kingdom Metazoa; phylum Chordata; class Mammalia; order Artiodactyla; family Ziphiidae; genus Mesoplodon; species Mesoplodon bidens. Next base: position 241,849 of record NW_027672236.1, on the reverse strand, counting down.
AGGGTACGGAAACGTGGGAGGTTCGGGCTACGTGCTGATGCATGGGTCAATGCCAGCGTACGGTCCAGGAGTAGGCAACGGCGTAGGATAAAGTGTAGGGCTGGTGGTGGATTTGCGTTCCGGGCTAGTGTTAGGGTTAGGGAACGGCAAGGCTTAGGGCACAGTTGAGGGTACGGAAACGTGGGAGGGTCAGGTTACGTGCTGACGCACGGGTCATTGCCAGCGTACGGGTAAGGAGTAGCGTACAGCGTAAGGTAAGGTGTAGGGCTGGTGGTGGGTTTCTATTCCAGGCTAGGGTTAGGGTTAGGGAACCGCAAGGCTTAGGGCACAGGTGAGGGTACGGAGACGTGGGAGGGTCAGGTTACGTGCTGACGCACGGGTCAATGCCAGCGTACGGGAGAGGAGTAGGCAACGGCGTAAGGTAAGGTGTAGAGCTGGTGGTGGGTTTCCGTTCCAGGCTAGGATTAGGGTTAGGGAACGGCAAGGCTTAGGGCTCATGTGAGGGTACGGAAAAGTGGGATGGTCGGGCTACGTGCTGACGCACGGGTCAGTGCCAGCGTACGGGCCAGGAGTAGGCAAAGGCATAGGAAAATGTGTAGGGCTGGTGGTGGATTTGCGTTCCGGGCAAGGGTTAGGGTTAGGGAACGGCAAGGCTTAGGGCACAGGTGTGGGAACGGAAACGTGGGAGGGTCAGGCTACGTGCTGACGCACGGTTCAGTGCCAGCGTACGTGCCAGGACTAGGGAACGGTGTAAGTTAAGGTGTAGGGCTGGTGGTGGATTTCCGTTCCGGGCTCGGGTTAGGGTTAGGGAACGGCAAGGCTTAGGGCACAGGTGAGGGTACGGAAACGTTGGAGGGTCAGACTACGTGCTGACGCATGGTTCAGTGCCAGCGTACGGGTCAGGAGTAGGATACGGCGTAAGGTATGGTGTAGGGCTGGTGGTGGGTTTCTATTCTGGGCTAGGGTTAGGGTAAGGGAAAGGCAAGTCTTAGGGCAGAGGTGAGGGTACGGAAACGTGGGAGGGTCAGGCTACATGCTGATGCACGGTTCAATGCCAGCGTACGGGCCAGGAATAGGTTAAGGCGTAAGGTAAGGTGTAGGGCTGGAGGTGGATTTCCGTTCCGGGCTAGGGTTATGGTTAGGGAAAGGCAAGGCTTAGGGCACAGGTGACGGTACAGAAACGTGGGAGGGTCAGGCTACGTGCTGACGCACGGGTCAGTGCCAGCGTACGGGCCAGTATTAGGCAACGGCGTAATGTAATGTGTAGGGCAGGTGGTTGGTTTCCATTCCAGGTTAGGGTTAGGGTTAGGGAATGGCAAATCTTAGGACAAAGGTGATGGTACGGAAACGTGGGATGGTCGGGCTACGTGCTGACGCACGGTCAGTGCCAGCATACGGGCCAGGTGTAGGCAACGGCGTAGGATAAAGTGTAGGGCTGGTGGTGGATATGCGTTCCGGGCAAGGGTTAGGGTTAGGGAACGGCAAGGCTTAGGGCACAGGTGAGGGTACGGAAACGTGGGAGGGTCAGGCTACGTGCTGACGCACTGGTCAGTGCCAGTGTACGGGTCAGGAGTAGGGTACGGTGTAAGGTATGGTGTAGGGCTGGTGGTGGGTTTCTATTCCGGGCTAGGTTTAGGGTTAGGGAACGGCAAGGCTTAGGGCACAGGTGAGGGTACGGAAACTTGGGAGGGTCTGGCTACGTGCGGACGCATGGATCAGTGCTAGCGTACGGGCCAGGAATAGGGTACGGCGTAAGGTAAGGTGTAGGGCTGGTGGTGGGTTTCCGTTCCGGGCTAGGGTTAGGGTTAGGGAACGGCATGGCTTAGGGCACAGGTGAGGGTACGGAAACGTGAGAGGGTCAGGCTACGTGCTGACGCACGGGTCAGTGCCAGAGTACAGGCCGGGAGTAGGCAACGGCGTAGGGTAAGGTGTAGGGCAGGTGGTGGGTTTCCGTTCCGGGCTAGGGTTAGGGTTAGGGAACGGCAAAGCTTAGGGCGCAGGTGAGGGTACGGAAACGTGGGAGGGTCGGGCTACGTGCTGACGCACGGGTCAGTGCCAGCGTACGGGCCAGGAGTAGGCAACGGCGTAGGATAAAATTTAGGGCTGGTGGTGGATTTGCGTTTTGGGCTAGGGATAGGGTTAGGGAACGGCAAGGCTTAGGGCGCAGGTCAGGGTACGGAAACGCGGGTGGGTAAGGCTACGTGCTGACGCATGGGTCAGTGCCAGCGTACGGGTCAGGAGTAGGGTACGGCGTAATGTAAGGGGTAGGGCTGGTGGTGTGTTTCTATTCCGGGCTAGGGTTAGGGTTAGGGAATGGCAAGGCTTAGGGCACAGGTGAGGGTACGGAAACTTGGGAGGGTCAGGCTACGTGCTGACGCACTGTTCAGTGCCAGCGTACGGGCCACGAATAGGGTACGGTGTAAGGTAAGGTGTAGGGCTGTTGGTGGGTTTCTAATCCGGGCTAGGGTTAGCGTTAGGGAACAGCAAGGCTTAGGGCAAAGGTGAGGTTACGGAAACGTGGGAGGGTCAGGCTACGTGCTGACGCACGTTTCAGTGCCAGCCTACGGGCCAGGATTAGGGTACGGCTTAAGGTAAGGTGTAGGGCTGGTGGTGGGTTTCCGTTCCGTGCTAGGGTTAAGGTTAGGGAACGGCAAGGCTTAGGGCACAGGTGAGGGTACGTAAACGTGGGAGGGTCAGGCTACGTGCTGACGCACGGGTCAGTGCCAGCGTACGGGCCAGGAGTAGGCAAAGGCATAGGAAAATGTGTAGGGCTGGTGGTGGATTTGCGTTCCGGGCAAGGGTTAGGGTTAGGGAACGGCAAGGCTTAGGGCACAGGTGTGGGAACGGAAACGTGGGAGGGTCAGGCTACGTGCTGACGCACTGTTCAGTGCCAGCGTAGGGGCCAGCAATAGGGTACGGCGTAAGGTAAGGTGTAGGGCTGGTGGTGGGTTTCTAATCCGGGCTAGGGTTAGGGTTAGGTTACGGCAAGTCTTAGGGCAAAGGTGGGGTACGGAAACGTGGGAGGGTCAGGCTACGTGCTGACGCACGGTTCAGTGCCAGCGTACGGGCCAGGAATAGTGTACGTCGTAAGGTAAGGTGTACAGCTGGTGGTGGGTTTCCGTTCCGGGCTAGGCTTAGGGTTATGGAACGGCAAGGCTTAGGGCACAGGTGAGTGTACGTAAACGTGGGAGTGTCAGGCTACGTGCTGACGCACGTGTCAGTGCCAGCGTACGGGCCAGGAGTAGGGTACGGCGTAAGGTAAGGTGTAGGGCTTCTGGTTGATATCCGTTCCAGGCTAGGATTAGGGTTAGGGAACGGCAAGGCTTAGGGCACAGGTGAGGGTACGGAAACGTGGGAGTGTCAGGCTACGTGCTGACGCACGGGTCAGTGCCAGCGTATGGTCCAGGAGTAGGCAACGGCGTAGGATAAAGTGTACGGCTTGTGTTGAATTTGCGTTCTGGGCTAGGGTTAGGGTTAGGGAACGGCAAGGCTTAGGGCACTGGTCAGGGAACGGAAACGCGGGAGGGTAAGGCTACGTGCTGATGCACGGGTCAGTGCCAGAGTACAGGCCAGTAGTAGGCAACGGCGTAGGGTAAGGTGTAGGGCTGGTGGTAGGTTTCCGTTCCGGGCTAGGGTTTGGGTTAGGGAACGGCAAGGCTTAGGGCACAGGTGAGGTTACAGAAACGTGGGACGGTCAGGCTACGTGCTGACACAAGTGTCAGTGCCAGCGTACGGGCCAGGAGTAGGCAACGGCGTAAGGTAAGATGTAGGGCTGGTGGTTGGTTTCCGTTCCAGGCTAGGCTTAGGGTAAGGGAACGGCAAGGTTTAGGGCACAGGTGAGGGTACGGAAACGTGGGTGGGTCAGGCTACATGCTGACGCACGGTTCAGTGCCAGCGTACGGGCCAGGAATAAGTTACGGCGTAAAGTAAGGTGTAGGGCTGGTGGTGGGTTTCCGTTCGGGGCTAGGGTTAGGGTTAGGGAACGGCAAGGCTTAGGGCACAGGTGATGGTACGGAAACGTGGGAGGGTCGGGCTCCGTGCTGACACACTGGTCAGTGCCAGCGTACGGGCCAGGAGTAGGCAACGGCATAGGATAAAGTGTACGGCTGGTGGTTGATATGCGTTCTGGGCAAGGGTTAGGGTTACGGAATTGCAAGGCTTAGGGCACAGGTCAGGGTACGGAAACGCGGGAGGGTAAGACTACCTGCTGATGCACGGGTCAGTGCCAGAATACAGGCCAGGAGTAGGCAACGGCGTAGGGTAAAGTGTAGGGCTGGTGGTAGGTTTCCGTTCCGGGCTAGGGTTTGGGTTAGGGAACGGCTAGGCTTAGGGCACAGGTGAGGTTACCGAAACGTGGGACAGTCAGGCTACGTGCTGACGCACGGGTCAGTGCCAGCGTACGGGCCAGGTGTAGGCAACGGCGTAAGGTAAGATGTAGCGCTGGTGGTGGGTTTCCATTCCAGGCTAGGATTAGGGTAAGGGAACGGCACGGCTTAGGGCACAGGTGAGGGTACGGAAACGTGGGAGGGTCAGGCTACATGCTGACACACGGTTCTGTGCCAGCGTACGGGCCAGGAATAGGTTACGGCGTAAGGTAAGGTTTAGGGCTGGTGGTGTGTTTCTGTTCGGGGCTAGGTTTAGGGTTAGGGAACAGCAAGGCTTAGGGCATAGATGAGGTTACGGAAACGTGGGAGGGTCAGGCTACGTGCTGACGCACGGGTCAATGCCAGCGTACGGGCCAGGAGTAGGCAACGGCGTAAGGTAAGGTGTAGGGCTGGTGGTTGGTTTCCGTTCCACGCTAGGGTTAGGGTTAGGGAACGGCAAGGCTTAGGGCTCAGGTGAGTGTACGGAAACGTGGGAGGGTCGGGCTACGTGCTGATGCACGCGTCAGTGCCAGCGTACGGGCCAGGAGTAGGCAACGGCGTAGGATAAAGTGTAGGGCTAGTGGTGGATTTGCGTTCTGGGCTACGGTTATGGTTAGGGAACGGCAAGTCTTAGGGCACAGGTCGGGGTACGGAAACGCGGGAGGTTAAGGCTACGTGCTGATGCACGGTTCAGTGCCAGAGTACAGGCCAGGAGTAGGCAACGGCGTAGGGTAAGGTGTAGGGCTGGTGGTGGGTTTCCGTTCCGTGCTAGGGTTAGGGTTAGGGAACGTCAAGGCTTAGGGCACAGGTGAGGGTACGTAAACGTGGGAGGGTCAGGCTACGTGCTGACGCACGGGTCAATGCCAGCGTACGGGCGAGGTGTAGGCAACGGCGTAAGGTATGGTGTACGGCTGGTGGTTGGTTTCCGTTCCAGGCTAGTGTTAGGGTTAGGGAACGGCAAGGCTTAGGGCACAGGTGAGGGTACGGAAACGTGGGAGGTTCGGGCTACGTGCTGATGCATGGGTCAATGCCAGCGTACGGTCCAGGAGTAGGCAACGGCGTAGGATAAAGTGTAGGGCTGGTGGTGGATTTGCGTTCCGGGCTAGTGTTAGGGTTAGGGAACGGCAAGGCTTAGGGCACAGTTGAGGGTACGGAAACGTGGGAGGGTCAGGTTACGTGCTGACGCACGGGTCATTGCCAGCGTACGGGTAAGGAGTAGCGTACAGCGTAAGGTAAGGTGTAGGGCTGGTGGTGGGTTTCTATTCCAGGCTAGGGTTAGGGTTAGGGAACCGCAAGGCTTAGGGCACAGGTGAGGGTACGGAGACGTGGGAGGGTCAGGTTACGTGCTGACGCACGGGTCAATGCCAGCGTACGGGAGAGGAGTAGGCAACGGCGTAAGGTAAGGTGTAGAGCTGGTGGTGGGTTTCCGTTCCAGGCTAGGATTAGGGTTAGGGAACGGCAAGGCTTAGGGCTCATGTGAGGGTACGGAAAAGTGGGATGGTCGGGCTACGTGCTGACGCACGGGTCAGTGCCAGCGTACGGGCCAGGAGTAGGCAAAGGCATAGGAAAATGTGTAGGGCTGGTGGTGGATTTGCGTTCCGGGCAAGGGTTAGGGTTAGGGAACGGCAAGGCTTAGGGCACAGGTGTGGGAACGGAAACGTGGGAGGGTCAGGCTACGTGCTGACGCACGGTTCAGTGCCAGCGTACGTGCCAGGACTAGGGAACGGTGTAAGTTAAGGTGTAGGGCTGGTGGTGGATTTCCGTTCCGGGCTCGGGTTAGGGTTAGGGAACGGCAAGGCTTAGGGCACAGGTGAGGGTACGGAAACGTTGGAGGGTCAGACTACGTGCTGACGCATGGTTCAGTGCCAGCGTACGGGTCAGGAGTAGGATACGGCGTAAGGTATGGTGTAGGGCTGGTGGTGGGTTTCTATTCTGGGCTAGGGTTAGGGTAAGGGAACGGCAAGTCTTAGGGCAAAGGAGAGGGTACGGAAACGTGGGAGGGTCGGGCTACGTGCTGACGCACGGGTCAGTGCCAGCGTACGGGCCAGGAGTAGGCAACGGCGTAGGATAAAATTTAGGGCTGGTGCTGGATTTGCGTTTTGGGCTAGGGTTAGGGTTAGGGAACGGCAAGGCTTAGGGCGCAGGTCAGGGTACGGAAACGCGGGTGGGTAAGGCTACGTGCTGACGCATGGGTCAGTGCCAGCGTACGGGTCAGGAGTAGGGTACGGCGTAATATAAGGGGTAGGGCTGGTGGTGTGTTTCTATTCCGGGCTAGGGTTAGGGTTAGGGAATGGCAAGGCTTAGGGCACAGGTGAGGGTACGGAAACTTGGGAGGGTCAGGCTACGTGCTGACGCACTGTTCAGTGCCAGCGTACGGGCCACGAATAGGGTACGGTGTAAGGTAAGGTGTAGGGCTGTTGGTGGGTTTCTAATCCGGGCTAGGGTTAGCGTTAGGGAACAGCAAGGCTTAGGGCAAAGGTGAGGTTACGGAAACGTGGGAGGGTCAGGCTACGTGCTGACGCACGTTTCAGTGCCAGCCTACGGGCCAGGATTAGGGTACGGCTTAAGGTAAGGTGTAGGGCTGGTGGTGGGTTTCCGTTCGGGGCTAGGGTTAGGGTTAGGGAATGGCAAGTTTTAGGGCACAGGTGAGTGTACGGAAATGTGGGATGGTCGGGCTACGTGCTGACGCATGGGTCAGTGTCAGCGTACGGGCCAGGAGTAGGCAACGGCGTAGGATATTGTGTAGGGCCGGTGATGGATTTGTGTTCCGGGTTAGGGTTAGGGTTAGGGAACGGCAAGGCTTAGGGTACAGGTGAGGGTACGGAAACGTGGGAGGCTGAGGGTACGTGCTGACGCATGGGTCAGTGCCAGCGTACGGGTCAGGAGTAGAATACGGCGTAAGTTATGGTGTAGGGCTTGTGGTGGGTTTCTATTCCGGGCTAAGGTTAGGGTTAGGGAACGGCAAGGCTTAGGGCACAGGTGAGGGTACGTAAACGTGGGAGGGTCAGGCTACGTGCTGACGCACGGGTCATTGCCAGCGTACGGGTCAGTAGTAGGGTACGGCGTAAGATATGGTTTAGGGCTGTAGGTGGGTTTCTATTCAGGGCTAGGGTTAGGGTTAGGGAACGGCAAGGCTTAGGGCACAGGTGAGGGTACGGAAACGGGGGAGGGTCGGGCTACGTGCTGACGCACAGGTCAGTGCCAGCGTACGGGCCAGGAGTAGGCAACGGCGTAGGATAAAGTGTAGGGCTGGTGATGGATTTGCGTTCAGGGCTAGGGTTAGGGTTAGGGAAAGGCAAGGCTTAGGGCACTGGTCAGGGTACCGAAACGCGGGAGGGTAAGGCTACATCCTGATGCACGGGTCAGTGCCAGAGTACAGGCCAGGAGTAGGCAACGGCATTGGGTAAGGTGTAGGGCAGGTGGTTGGTTTCCTTTCCGGGCTAGGGTTAGGGTTAGTGAACGGCAAGGCTTAGGGCACAGGTGAGGGTACGGAAACGTGGGAGGGTCACGCTACGTGCTGATGCACTTGTCTATGCCAGCGTACGGGCCAGGAGTAGACAACGGCGTAAGGTAAGGTGTAGGGTTGGTGGTTAGTTTCCGTTCCAGGTTAGGGTTAGGGAACGGCAAGCCTTAGGGCACAGGTGAGGGTACGGAAACGTGGGAGGCTCGGGTTACGTGCTGACGCACGGGTCAGTGCCAGCGTACGGGCCAGGAGTAGGCAACGGCGTAGGATAAAGTGTAGGGCTGGTGGTGGATTTGCGTTCTGGGCTACGGTTATGGTTAGGGAACGGCAAGGTTTAGGGCACAGGTGAGGGTACGGAAACGTGGGAGGGTCAGGCTACATGCTGACGCACGGTTCAGTGCCAGCGTACGGGCCAGGAATAGGTTACGGCGTAAGGTAAGGTGTAGGGCTGGTGGTGGGTTTCCGTTCCGGGCTAGGGTTTGGGTTAGGGAACGGCAAGGCTTAGGGCACAGGTGAGGTTACAGAAACGTGGGACGGTCAGGCTACGTGCTGACGCACGTGTCAGTGCCAGCGTACGGGCCAGGTGTAGGCAACGGCGTATGGTAAGATGTAGGGCTGGTGGTTGGTTTCCGTTCCAGGCAAGGCTTAGGGTAAGGGAACGGCAAGGTTTAGGGCACAGGTGAGGGTACGGAAACGTGGGAGGGTCAGGCTACATGCTGACGCACGGTTCAGTGCCAGAGTACGGGCCAGGAATAGGTTACGGCGTAAGGTAAGGTGTAGGGCTGGTGGTGGGTTTCCGTTCGGGGCTAGGGTTAGGGTTAGGGAACGGCAAGGCTTAGGGCACAGGTGAGGGTACGGAAACGTGGGTTGGTCAGGCTACGTGCTGACACACGGTTCAGTGCCAGCGTACGGGACAGGAATAGGGAACGGCGTAAGGTAAGGTGTAGGGCTGGTGGTGGGTTTCCATTTCGGGCTAGGGTTACGGTTAGGGAACGGCAAGGCTTAGGGCACCGGTCAGGGTACGGAAACGTGGGAGGGTAAGGCTACGTGCTGATGCACGGGTCAGTACCAGAGTACAGGCCAGTAGTAGGCAACGGCGTAGGGTAAGGTGTTGGGCTGGTGGTGGGTTTCCATTCCGGGCCAAGATTAGGGTTAGGGAACCACAGGGCTTAGGGCACAGGTGAGGGTACGGAGACGAGGGAGGGTCAGGCTACGTGCTGACGCACGGGTCAATGCCAGCGCACGGGCCAGGAGTAGGCAACGGCGTAAGGTAAGGTGTAGGGCTGGTGGTTGGTTTCCGTTCCAGGCTAGGGTTAGGGTTAGGGAACGGCAAGGCTTAGGGCACAGGTGAGGGTACGGAAACGTGGGAGGGTCGGGCTACGTGCTGATGCACGGGTCAGTGCCAGCGTACGGGCCAGGAATAGGCAACGGCGTAGGATAAAGTGTAGGGCGGGTGGTGGATTTGCGTTCCGGGCTAGGGTTAGGGTTAGGGAACGGCAAGGCTTAGGACTCAGGTGAGGGAACGGAAACGTGGGAGGGTCAGGCTACGAGCTGACGCACGGTTCAGTGCCAGCGTACAGGCCAGGAATAGGGAATGGCGTAAGTTAAGGTGTAGGGCTGGTGGTGGGTTTCCGTTCCGGGCTAGGTTTAGGGATAGGGAACGTCAAGGCTTAGTGCACAGATGAGGGTACGGAAACATTGGAGGCACAGACTACGTGCTGACGCATGGTTCAGTGTCAGCGTATGGGTCAGGAGTAGGATACGGCGTAAGGTAAGGTGTAGGGCTGGTGCTGGGTTTCTATTCCGGGCTAGGGTTAGGGTTAGGGAAAGGCAAGGCTTAGGGCACAGTTGAGGTTACGGAAACGTGGGAGGGTCAGGCTACATGCTGACGCACGGTTCAGTGCCAGCGTACGGGCCAGGAATAGGTTACGGCGTAAGGTAAGGTGTGGGGCTGGTGGTGGGTTTCCGTTCCGGGCTAGGGTTATGGTTAGGGAACGGCAAGGCTTAGGGCACAGGTGAGGGTACGGAAACGTGGGAGTGTCAGGCTACGTGCTGACGCACGGGTCAGTGCCAGCGTACGGGCCAGGAGTACGGTACGGCGTAAGGTAAGGTGTAGGGCTTGTGGTTGATTTCCGTTCAAGGCTAGGGTTAGGGTTAGGGAATGGCAAGGCTTAGGGCACAGGTGAGGGTACGGAAACGTGGGAGGGTCGGGCTCCGTGCTGACACACTGGTCAGTGCCAGCGTACGGGCCAGGAGTAGGCAACGGCGTAGGATAATGTGTAGGGCTGGTGGTTGATATGCGTTCTGGGCAAGGGTTAGGGTTAGGGAATGCCAAGGCTTAGGGCACAGGTCAGGGTACGGAAACGCGGGAGGGTAAGACTACCTGCTGATGCACGGGTCAATGCCAGAGTACAGGCCAGGAGTAGGCAACGGCGTAGGGTAAGGTGTAGGGCTGGTGGTAGGTTTCCGTTCCGGGCTAGGGTTTGGGTTAGGGAACGGCTAGTCTTAGGGCAGAGGTGAGGTTACAGAAACGTGGGACGGTCAGGCTACGTGCTGACGCACGGGTCAGTGCCAGCGTACGGGCCAGGTGTAGGCAACGGCGTAAGGTAAGATGTAGGGCTGGTGGTGGGTTTCCGTTCCAGGCTAGGATTAGGGTAAGGGAACGGCACGGCTTAGGGCACAGGTGAGGGTACGGAAACGTGGGAGGGTCAGGCTACATGCTGACACACGGTTCTGTGCCAGCGTACGGGCCAGGAATAGGTAACGGCGTAAGGTAAGGTGTAGGGCTGGTGGTGGGTTTCTGTTCGGGTCTAGGGTTAGGGTTAGGGAACGGCAAGGCTTAGGGCATAGGTGCGGTTACGTAAACGTGGGAGGGTCAGGCTACGTGCTGACGCACGGGTCATTGCCAGCGTACGGGTCAGTAGTAGGGTACGGCGTAAGGTATGGTTTAGGGCTGTTGGTGGGTTTCTATTCAGGGCTAGGGTTAGGGTTAGGGAACCGCAAGGCTTAGGGCACAGGTGAGGGTACGGAAACGGGGGAGGGACGGGCTACGTGCTGACGCACGGGTCAGTGCCAGCGTACGGGGCAGGAGTAGGCAACGGAGTAGGATAAAGTGTAGGGATGGTGATGGATTTGTGTTCAGGGTTAGGGTTAGGGTTAGGGAACGGCAAGGCTTAGGGCACTGGTCAGGGTACCGAAACGCGGGAGGGTAAGGCTACATCCTGATGCACGGGTCAGTGCCAGAGTACAGGCCAGGAGTAGGCAACGGCATTGGGTAAGGTGTAGGGCAGGTGGTTGGTTTCCTTTCCGGGCTAGGGTTAGGGTTAGTGAACGGCAAGGCTTAGGGCAGAGGTGAGGGTACGGAAACGTGGGAGGGTCACGCTACGTGCTGACGCACTTGTCAGTGCCAGCGTACGGGCCAGGATTAGGCAACGGCGTAAGGTAAGGTGTAGGGCTGGTGGTTAGTTTCCGTTCCAGGCTAGGGTTAGGGTTAGGGAACGGCAAGCCTTAGGGCACAGGTGAGGGTACGGAAACGTGGGAGGCTCGGGTTACGTGCTGACGCACGGGTCAGTGCCAGCGTACGGGCCAGGAGTAGGCAACGGCGTAGGATAAAGTGTAGGGCTGGTGGTGGATTTGCGTTCTGGGCTACGGTTATGGTTAGGGAACGGCAACTCTTAGGGCACAGGTCAGGGTACGGAAACGCGGGAGGGTAAGGTTACGTGCTGATGCACGGTTCAGTGCCAGAGTACAGGCCAGGAGTAGGCAACGGCGTAGGGTAAGGTGTAGGCCTGGTGGTGGGTTTCCATTCCGGGCTAGGGTTAGGGGTAGGGAATGGCAAGGCTTAGGGCACAGGTGAGGGTACGTAAACGTGGGAGGGTCAGGCTACGTGCTGACGCACGTGTCAGTGCCAGCGTACGGGACAGGAGTAGGCAACGGCGTAAGGTAAGATGTAGGGCTGGTGGTTGGTTTCCGTTCCAGGCTAGGGTTAGGGTTAGGGAACGGCAAGGCTTAGGGCACAGGTGAGGGTACGGAAAAGTGGGAGGTTCGGGCTACGTGCTGACGCACGTGTCATTGCCAGCGTACGGTCCAGGAGTAGGCAATGGCGTAGGATAAAGTGTAGGGCTGGTGGTGGATTTGCGTTCCGGGCTAGTGTTAGGGTTAGGGAACGGCAAGGCTTAGGGCACAGTTGAGGGTACGGAAACGTGGGAGAGTCAGGCTACGTGCTGACGCACGGGTCATTGCCAGCGTACGGGTCAGGAGTAGCGTACGGCGTAAGGTAAGGTGTAGGGCTGGTGTTGGGTTTCTATTCCACGCTAGGGTTAGGGTTAGGGAACCGCAAGGCTTAGGGCACAGGTGAGGGTACGGAGACGTGGGAGGTTCAGATTACGTGCTGACGCACGTGTCAATGCCAGCGTACGGGAGAGGAGTAGGCAACGGCGTAAGGTAAGGTGTAGGGCTGGTGGTTGGTTTTCGTTCCAGGCTAGGATTAGGGTTAGGGAACGGCAAGGCTTAGGGCACAGGTGAGGGTACGGAAACGTGGGATGGTCGGGCTACGTGCTGATGCACGGGTCAGTGCCAGCGTACGGTCCAGGAGTAGGCAACGGCATAGGAAAAAGTGTAGGGCTGGTGGTGGATTTGCGTTCCGGACAAGGGTTAGGGTTAGGGAACGGCAAGGCTTAGGGCACAGGTGAGGGTACGGAAACGTGGGAGGGTCAGGCTACGTGCTGACGCACTGGTCAGTGCCAGCATACGGGTCAGGAGTAGGGTACGGTGTAAGGTATGGTGTAGGGCTGGTGGTGGGTTTCTATTCCGGGCTAGGTTTAGGGTTAGGGAAGGGCAAGGCTTAGGGCACAGGTGAGGGTACGGAAACTTGGGAGGGTCTGGCTACGTGCGGACGCCCGGATCAGTGCCAGCGTACGGGCCAAGAATAGGGTACGGCGTAAGGTAAGGTGTAGGGCTGGTGGTGGGTTTCTATTCCGTGCTAGGGTTAGGGTTAAGGAACAGCAAGGCTTAGGGCACAGGTGAGGGTACGGAAACGTGCGAGGGTCAGGCAACGTGCTGACGCACGGTTCAGTACTAGCGTACGGGCCAGTAATAGGGTATGGCGTAAGGTAAGGTGTAGGGCTGGTGGTGGGTTTCCGTTACGGGCTAGGGTTAGGGTTAGGGAACGGCAAGGCTTAGGGCACAGGTGAGGGTACGGAAACGTGAGAGGGTCAGGCTACGTGCTGACGCACGTGTCAGTGCCAGAGTACAGGCCGCTAGTAGGCAACGGCGTAGGGTAAGGTGTAGGGCTGGTGGTGGGTTTCCGTTCCGGGCTAGGGTTAGGGTTAGGGAACGGCAAGGCTTAGGGCGCAGGTGAGGGTACGGAAACGTGGGAGGGTCGGGCTACGTGCTGACGCACGGGTCAGTGCCAGCGTACGGGCCAGGAGTAGGCAACGGCGTAGGATAAAGTTTAGGGCTGGTGGTGGATTTGCGTTTTGGGCTAGGGTTAGGGTTAGGGAACGGCAAGGCTTACGGCGCAGGTCAGGGTACGGAAACGCGGGTGTTTAAGGCTACGTGCTGACGCATGGGTCAGTTCCAGCGTACGGGTCAGGAGTAGGGTACGGCGTAATGTAAGGGGTAGGGCTGGTGGTGGGTTTCTATTCCGGGCTAGGGTTAGGGTTAGGGAACGGCAAGGCTTAGGGCACAGGTGAGGGTACGGAAACTTGGGAGGGTCAGGCTACGTGCTGACGCATTGTTCAGTGCCAGCGTACGGGCCAGGAATAGGGTACGGTGTAAGGTAAGGTGTAGGGCTGGTGGTGGGTTTCTAATCTGGGCTAGGGTTAGGGTTAGGGAACAGCAAGGCTTCGGGCAAAGGTGAGAGTACGGAAACGTGGGAGGGTCAGGCTACGTGCTGACGCACGTTTCAGTGCCAGCCTACAGGCCAGGATTAGGGTACGGCGTAAGGTAAGGTGTAGGGCTGGTGGTGGGTTTCCGTTCCAGGCTAGGGTTAGGGTTAGGGAATGGCAAGTCTTAGGGCACAGGTGAGGGTACGGAAACGTGGGAGGCTGAGGGTACGTGCTGACGCATTGGTCAGTGCCAGCGTACGGGTCAGGAGTATAGTACAGCGTAAGTTATGGTGTAGGGCTTGTGGTGGGTTTCTATTCCGGGCTAAGGTTAGGGTTAGGGAACGGCAAGGCTTAGGGCACAGGTAAGGGTACGTAAACGTGGGAGGGTCAGGCTACGTGCTGACGCACGGTTCAGTGCCAGCGTACGGGTCAGGAGTAGGGTACGGCATAAGGTAAGGTGTAGGGCTGGTGGTGGGTTTCCTTTACGGGCTAGGGTTAGTGTTAGGGAACGGCAAGGCTTAGGGCACAGGTGAGGGTACGGAAACGTGAGATGGTCGGGCTACGTGCTGACGCATGGATCAGTGCCAGCGTACGGGCCAGGAGTAGGCAACGGCGTAGGAATAAGTGTAGGGCTGGTGGTGAATTTGCGTTCTGGGCGAGGGTTAGGGTTAGGGAAAGCCAAGGCTTAGGGCACAGGTCAGGGTACGGAAACGCGGGAGGGTAAGGCTACGTGCTGATGCACGGGTCAGTGCCAGAGTACAGGCCGGGAGAAGGCAACGGCGTATGGTAAGGTGTAGGGCTGGTGGTGGGTTTCCATTCCTGGCTAGGGTTAGGGATAGGGAACGTCAATTCTTAGGGCACAGGTGAGGTTACGGAAACGTGGGAGGGTCAGGCAACGTGCTGACGCACTGGTCAGTGCCAGCGTACGGGCCAGGAGTAGGCAACGGCGTAAGGTAAGGTCTAGGGCTGGTGGTTGGTTTCCGTTCCAGGCTAGGGTTAGGGTTAGGGAACGGCAAGGCTTAGGGCACAGGTGAAGGTACGGAAACGTGGGAGGGACGGGCTACGTGCTGACGCACGGGTCAGTGCCAGCGTACGGGCCAGGAGTACGCAACGGCGTAGGATACAGTGAATGGCTGGTGGTGGATTTGCTTTCCGGGCTAGGGTTAGTGTTAGGGAAAGGCAAGGCTTAGGGCACAGGTGAGGGTATGGAAACGTGGGAGGGTCAGGCTACGTGCTGACACATGTGTCAGTGCCAGCGTACGTGTCAGGAGTAGGGTACGGCGTAATGTAAGGTGTAGGGCTGATGGTAGATTTCTATTCCGGGCTAGGGTTAGGGTTAGGGAACGGCAAGGCTTAGGGCACAGGTGATGGTACGGAAATGTGGGAGGGTCGGGCTACGTGCTGACGCACGGGTCAGTGCCAGCGTACCGGCCAGGAGTAGGCAACGGCGTAGGATAAAGTATAGGGCTTGTGGTGGATTTGCGTTCTGGGCTAGGATTAGTGTTAGGGAACGGCAGGGCTTAGGGCACAGGTCAGGGGACGGAAACGCGGGAGGGTAAGGCTACGTGCTGATGCATGGTTCAGTGCCAGAGTACAGGCCAGGAGTATGCAACGGCATAGGGTAAGGTGTTGGGATTCCATTCCGGGCTAGGGTTAGGGTTAGGGAACCGCAGGGCTTAGGGCACAGGTGAGGGTACGGAGACCAGGGAGGGTCAGGCTACGTGCTGACGCACGAGTCACTGCCAGCGTACGGGCCAGGAGTAGGCAACGGCGTAAGGTAAGGTGTAGGGCTGGTGGTTGGTTTCTGTTCCAGGCTAGGGTTAGGGTTAGGGAACGGCAAGGCTTAGGGCACAGGTGAGGGTACGGAAACGTTGGAGTGTCGGGCTACGTGCTGATGCACGGGTCAGTGCCAGCGTACGGGCCAGGAGTAGGCAACGGCGTAGGATAAAGTGTAGGGCTGGTGGTGGATTTGCGTTCCGGGCTAGGGTTAGGGTTAGGGAACGGCAAGGCTTAGGGCTCAGGTGAGGGAACGGAAACGTGGGAGGGTCAGGATACGTGCTGACGCACGGTTCAGTGCCAGCGTACGGGCCAGGAATAGGGAACGGCGTAAGTTAAGGTGTAGGGCTGGTGGTGGGTTTCCGTTCCGGGCTAGTGTTAGGGTTAGGGAACGGCAAGGCTTAGGGCACAGGTGAGGGTACGTAAACGTGGGAGGGTCAGGCTACGTGCTCACGCACGGGTCAATGCCAGCGTACGGGCGAGTAGTAGGCAACGGCATAAGGTAAGGTGTACGGCAGGTGGTTGTTTTCCGTTCCAGGCTAGGGTTAGGGTTAGGGACCGGCAAGGCTTAGGGCACAGGTGAGAGTACGTAAACGTGGGAGGGTCAGGCTACGTGCTGACGCACGGGTCAATGCCAGCGTACGGGCCAGGAGTAGGCAAAGGCGTAAGGTATGGTGTAGGGCTGGTGGTTGGTTTCCGTTCCAGGCTAGGGTTAGGGTAAGGGAACGGCAAGGCTTAGGGCACAGGTGAGGGTACGGAAACGTGGGAGGGTCGGGCTACGTGCTGACGCACGGGTCAGTGCCAGCGTACGGGCCAGGAGTAGGCAACGGCGTAGGATAAAGTGTACGGCTGGTGGAGGATTTGCGTTCCGGGCTAGTGTTAGGGTTAGGGAACGGTAAGGCTTAGGGCACAGGTGTGGGAACGGAAACGTGGGAGGGTCAGGCTACGTGCTGACGCACGGTTCAGTGCCAGCGTACGGGCCAGGAATAGGAAACGGCATAAGTTAGGGTGTAGGGCTGGTGGTGGGTTTCCGTTCCGGGCTAGGGTTAGGGTTATGGAACGGCAAGGCTTAGGGCACAGGTGAGGGTATGGAAACGTGGGAGGGTCAGGCTACGTGCTGACGCATGGGTCAGTGCCAGCGTACGGGTCAGCAGTAGGGTACGGCGTAATGTAAGGTGTAGGGATGGTGGTGGGTTTCTATTCCGGGCTAGGTTTAGGGTTAGGGAACGGCAAGGCTTAGGGCTCAGGTGAGGGTACGGAAACTTGGGAGGGTCAGGCTACATGCTGACGCACTGTTCAGTGCCAGCGTACGGGCCAGGAATAGGGTACGGCGTAAGGTAAGGTGTAGGGCTGGTGGTGGGTATCTAATCCGGGCTAGGGTTAGGGTTAGGGAACGGCAAGTCTTAGGGCAAAGGAGAGGGTACGGAAACGTGGGAGGGTCGGGCTACGTGCTGACGCACGGTTCAGTGCCAGCGTACGGGCCAGGAATAGGGTACGGCGTAAGGTAAGGTGTACGGCTGGTGCTGGGTTTCCGTTCCGGGCTAGGGTTAGGGTTAGGGAACGGCAAGGCTTAGGGCACAGGTGAGGTTACAGAAACGTGGGACTGTCAGGCTACGTGCTGACGCACGTGTCAGTGCCAGCATACGGGCCAGGTGTAGGCAACGGCCTAAGGTAAGATGTAGGGCTGGTGGTTGATTTCCGTTCCTGGCTATCGTTAGGGTAAGGGAACGGCAAGGCTTAGGGCACAGGTGAGGGTACCGAAACGTGGGAGGGTCAGGCTACATGCTGACGCACGGTTCAGTGCCAGCGTACGGGCCAGGAAAATGTTACAGCGTAAGGTAAGGTGTAGGGCTGGTGGTGGGTTTCCGTTCGGGGCTAGGGTTAGGGTTAGGGAACGGCAATGCTTAGGGCACAGGTGAGGGTACGGAAACGTGGGAGGGTCAGGCTACGCGCTGACGCACGGGTCAGTGCCAGCGTACGGGTCAGTAGCAGCGTACGGCGTAAGGTATGGTGTAGGGCTGGTGGTGGGTTACTATTCCGGGCTAGGGTTAGGGTTAGGGAATGGCAAGGCTTAGGGCAGAGGTGAGGGTACGGAAACGTGGGAGGGTCAGGCTACGTGCTGACGCACGTGTCAGTGCCAGCGTACGGGCCAGGAGTAGGCAACGGCGTAAGGTAAGGTGTAGGGCTGGTGGTTGGTTTCCGTTCCAGGCTAGGGTTAGGGTTAGGGAACGGCAAGGCTTAGGGCACAGGTGAGGGTACGGAAACGTGGGAGGGTCGGGCTATGTGCTGACGCACGGGTCAGTGCCAGCGTACGGGCCAGGAGTAGGCAACGGCGTAGGATAAAGTGTAGGGCTGGTGGTGGATTTGCGTTCTGGGCTAGGGTTAGGGATACGGAACGGCAAGGCTTAGGGCACAGGTCAGGGTACAGAAACGCGGGAGGGTAAGGCTATGTGCTGATGCACGGTTCAGTGCCAGAGTACAGGCCAGGAGTAGGCAACGGCATAGGGTAAGGTGTAGGGCTGGTGGTGGGTTTCCGTTCCGGGCTAGGGTTAGGGTTAGGGAACGGCAAGTCTTAGGGCACAGGTGAGGGTACGTAAACGTGGGAGGGTCAGGCTACGTGCAGACGCACGGGTCAATGCCAGCGTACGGGCGAGGAGTAGTCAACGACGTAAGGTAAGGTGTACGGCTGGTGGTTGGTTTCCGTTCCAGGCTAGGGTTAGGGTTAGGGAATGGCAAGGCTTAGGGCACAGGTGAGGGTACGGAAACGTGGGAGGGTCAGGCTACGTGCTGACGCACGGTTCAGTGCCAGCGTACGGGCCAGGAATAGGGTACGGCGTAAGGTAAGGTTTACGGCTGGTGGTGGGTTTCCGTTCCGGGCTAGGGTTAGGGTTAGGGAACGGCAAGGCTTAGGGCACAGGTGAGGTTACAGAAACGTGGGACGGTCAGGCTACGTGCTGACGCACGTGTCAGTGCCAGCGTACGGGCCAGGGGTAGGCAACGGCGTAAGGTAAGATGTAGGGCTGGTGGTTGGTTTCCATTCCAGGCTAGGGTTAGGGTAAGGGAACGGCAAGGTTTAGGGCACAGGTGAGGGTACCGAAACGTGGGAGGGTCAGGCTACATGCTGACGCACCGTTCAGTGCCAGCGTATGGGCCAGGAATAAGTTACGGGGTAAGGTAAGGTGTAGGGCTGGTGGTGGGTTTCCGTTCGGGGCTAGTGTTAGGGTTAGGGAATGGCAAGGCTTAGGGCACAGGTCAGGGTACGGAAACGCGGGAGGGTAAGGCTACGTGCTGATGCACGGGTCAGTACCAGAGTACAGGCCAGTAGTAGGCAACGGCATAGGGTAAGGTTTTGGCCTGGTGGTGGGATTCCATTCCGGGCTAGGGTTAGGGTTAGGGAACCGCAGGGCTTAGCGCACAGGTGAGGGTACGGAGACGAGGGAGGGTCAGGCTACATGCTGACGCACGAGTCAATGCCAGCGTACGGGCCAGGAGTAGGCAACGGCGTAAGGTAAGGTGTAGGGCTGGTGGTTGGTTTCTGTTCCAGGCTAGGGTTAGGGTTAGGGAACGGCAAGGCTTAGGGCACAGGTGAGGGTACGGAAACGTTGGAGGGTCGGGCTACGTGCTGATGCACGGGTCAGTGCCAGCGTATGGGCCAGGAGTAGGCAACGGCATAGGATAAAGTGTAGGGTTGGTGGTGGATTTGCGTTCCGGGCTAGGGTTAGGGTTAGGGAACGGCAAGGCTTAGGGCTCAGGTGAGGGAACGGAAACGTGGGAGGGTCAGGCTACGTGCTGACGCACGGTTCAGTGCCAGCGTACGGGCCAGGAATAGGGAACGGCGTAAGTTAAGGTGTAGGGCTGGTGGTGGGTTTCCGTTCCGGGCTAGGGTTAGGGTTAGGGAACGGCAAGGCTTAGGGCACAGGTCAGGGTACGGAAACGCGGGAGGGTAAGGCTACGTGCTGATGCGCAGGTCAGTGCCAGAGTACACGCCAGTAGTAGGCAACGGCGTAGGGTAAGGTTTTGGGCTGGTGGTGGGTTTCCATTCCGGGCTAGGGTTAGGGTTAGGGAAAGGCAAGGCTTAGGGCACAGGTGAGGTTACGGAAACGTGGGAGGGTCAGGCTACATGCTGACGCACGGTTCAGTGCCAGCGTACGGGCCAGGAATAGGTTACGGCGTAAGGTAAGGTGTAGGGCTGGTGGTGGTTTTCCGTTCCGGGCTAGGGTTATGGTTAGGGAACGGCAAGGCTTAGGGCACAGGTGAGGGTACTGAAACGTGGGAGGGTCAGGCTACGTGCTGACGCATGGGTCACTGCCAGCGTACGGGCCAGGAGTAGGGTACGGCGTAAGGTAAAGTGTAGCGCTTGTGGTTGATTTCCTTTCCAGGCTAGGTTTAGGGTTAGGGAACGGCAAGGCTTAGGGCACAGGTGAGGGTACGGAAACGTGAGAGGGACGGGCTACGTGCTGACGCACGGGTCAGTGCCAGCGTACGGAACAGGAGTAGGCAACGGCATAGGATACAGTGTAGGGCTGGTGGTGGATTTGCGTTCAGGGCTAGGGTTAGGGTTAGGGAACGGCAAGGCTTAGGGCACAGGTGAGGGTATGGAAACTTGGGTGGGTCAGGCTACATGCTGACGCAATGTTCAGTGCCAGCGTATGGGCCAGGAATAGGGTACGGCGTAAGGTAAGGTGTACGGCTGGTGGTGGGTTTCCGTTCCGGGCTAGGGTTAGGGTTAGGGAACGGCAAGGCTTAGGGCACAGGTGAGGTTACAGAAACGTGGGACGGTCAGGCTACGTGCTGACACATGTGTCAATGCCAGCATACGGGCGAGGAGTAGGCAACGGCGTAAGGTAAGGTGTACGGCTGGTGGTTGGTTTCCGTTCCAGGCTAAGGTTAGGGTTAGGGAACGGCAAGGCTTAGGGCACAGTTGATGGTACGGAAACGTGGGAGGGTCAGGCTACGTGCTGACGCACGGTTCAGTGCCAGCGTACGGGCCAGGAATAGGGAACGGCGTAAGGTAAGGTTTAGGGCTGGTGGTGGGTTTCCGTTCCGGGCTAGGGTTAGGTTTAGGGAACGGCAAGGCTTAGGGCACAGGTCAGGGTACGGAAACGCGGGAGGGTAAGGCTACGTGCTGATGCACGGGTCAGTACCAGAGTACAGGCCAGTAGTAGGCAACGGCGTAGGGTAAGGTTTTGGGCTGGTGGTGGGATTCCATTCCGGGCTAGGGTTAGGGTTAGGGAACCGCAGGGCTTAGGGCACAGGTGAGGGTACGGAGACGAGGGAGGCTCTGGCTACGTGCTGACGCAGGGGTCAATGCCAGCATACGGGCCAGGAGTAGGCAACGGCGTAAGATAAGGTGTAGGGCTGGTGGTTGGTTTCTGTTCCAGGCTAGGGTTAGGGTTAGGGAACGGCAAGGCTTAGGGCACAGGTGAGGGTACGGAAACGTTGGAGGGTCGGGCTACGTGCTGATGCACGGGTCAGTGCCAGCGTACTGGTCAGCAGTAGGGTACGGCGTAATGTAAGGTGTAGGGCTGGTGGTGGGTTAATATTCCGGGCTAGGGTTAGGGTTAGGGAACGGCAAGGATTAGGGCACAGGTGAGGGTACGGAAACTTGGGAGGGTCAGGCTACATGCTGACGCACTGTTCAGTGCCAGCGTACGGGCCAGGAATAGGGTACGGCGTAAGGTAAGGTGTAGGGCTGGTGGTAGGTTTCTAATCCGGGCTAGGGTTAGGGTTAGGGAACGGCAAGTCTTAGGGCAAAGGAGAGGGTACGGAAACGTGGGAGGGTCAGGCTACGTGCTGACGCACGGTTCAGTGCCAGCGTACGGGCCAGGAATAGGGTATGGCGTAAGGTAAGGTGTACGGCTGGTGGTGGGTTTCCGTTCCGGGCTAGGGTTAGGGTTAGGGAACGGCAAGGCTTAGGGCACAGGTGAGGTTACACATACGTGGGACTGTCAGGCTCCGTGCTGACGCACGTGTCAATGCCAGCGTACGGGCCAGTTGCAGCCTACGGCGTAAGGTATGGTGTAGGGCTGGTGGTGGGTTACTATTCCGGGCTACGGCTAGGGTTAGTGAATGGCAAGGCTTAGGGCACATGTGAGGGTACGGAAACGTGGGAGCGTCAGGCTACGTGCTGACGCACGTGTCAGTGCCAGCGTACGGGCCAGTAGTAGGCAACAGCGTAAGGTAAGGTGTAGGGCTGGTGGTTGGTTTCCGTTCCAGGCTAGGGTTGGGGTTAGGGAACGGCAAGGCTTAGGGCACAGGTGAGGGTACGGAAACGTGGGAGGGTCGGGCTACGTGCTGACGCACGGGTCAGTTCCAGCGTACGGGCCAGGAGTAGGCAACGGCGTAGGATAAAGTGTAGGGCTGGTGGTGGGTTACTATTCCGGGCTACGGTTAGGGTTAGGTAATGGCAAGGCTTAGGGCACAGGTGAGTGTACGGAAACGTGGGAGCGTCAGGCTACGTGCTGACGCACGTGTCAGTGCCAGCGTACGGGCCAGTAGTAGGCAACAGCGT
This sequence comes from Mesoplodon bidens, assembly GCF_964165515.1. Taxonomy (NCBI): domain Eukaryota; kingdom Metazoa; phylum Chordata; class Mammalia; order Artiodactyla; family Ziphiidae; genus Mesoplodon; species Mesoplodon bidens. The sequence goes on along the minus strand of NW_027672236.1, from coordinate 219,907 downwards.
AAGGTAAGGTGTAGGGCTGGTGGTTGGTTTCCGTTCCAGGCTAGGGTTAGGGTTAGGGAACGGCAAGGCTTAGGGCACAGGTGAGGGTACGTAAACGTGGGAGGGTCAGGCTACGTGCTGACGCACGGGTCAATGCTAGCGTACGGGCGAGGAGTAGGCAACGGCGTAAGGTTATGTTTAGGGCTGGTGGTGGGTTTCCGTTCCGGACTAGGGTTAGGGTTAGGGAACGGCAAGGCTTAGTGCACAGGTCAGGGTACGGAAACCCGTGAGGGTAAGGCTACGTGCTGATGCACGGTTCAGTGCCAGAGTACAGCCCAGGATAGGCAACGGCGTAGGGTAAGGTGTTGGGCTGGTGGTGGGTTTCCGTTCAGGGCTAGGGTTAGGGTTAGGGAACGGCAAGGCTTAGGGCACAGGTGAGGGTACGGAAACGTGGGAGGGTCAGGCTACGAGCTGACGCACGGTTCAGTGCCAGCTTACGGGCCAGGAATAGGGTACGGCGTAAGGTAAGGTGTAGGGCTGGTGGTGGGTTTCTAATCCGGGCTAGGGTTAGGGTTAGGGAACGGCAAGTCTTAGGGCAAAGGAGAGGGTACGGAAACGTGGGAGGGTCAGGCTACGTGCTGACGCATGGTTCAGTGCCAGCGTACGGGTCAGGAATAGGGTACGGCGTAAGGTAAGGTGTACGGCTGGTGGTGGGTTTCCGTTCCGGGCTAGGGTTAGGGTTAGGGAACGGCAAGGCTTAGGGCACAGGTGAAGTTACAGAAACGTGGGACGCTCAGGCTACGTGCTGACGCACGTGTCAGTGCCAGCGTACGGGCCAGGGTAGGCAACGGCGTAAGGTAAGATGTAGGGCTGGTGGTTGGTTTCCGTTCCAGGCTAGGCTTAGGGTAAGGGAACGGCAAGGCTTAGGGCACAGGTGAGGGTACCGAAACGTGGGAGGGTCAGGCTACATGCTGACGCACGGTTCAGTGCCAGCGTATGGGCCAGGAATAAGTTACGGCGTAAGGTAAGTTTTAGGGCTGGTGGTGGGTTTCCGTTCGGGGCTAGGGTTAGGGTTAGGGAACGGCAAGGCTTAGGGCACAGGTGAGGGTAGGGAAACGTGGGAGGGTCAGGCTACGTGCTGACGCACGTGTCAGTGCCAGCGTGCGGGTCAGTAGCAGCGTACGGCGTAAGGTATGGTGTAGGGCTGGTGGTGGGTTACTATTCCGGGCTAGGGTTAGTGTTAGGGAATGGCAAGGCTTAGGGCACAGGTGAGGGTACGGATACGTGGGAGGGTCAGGCTATGTGCTGACGCACGGGTCAGTGCCAGCGTACGGGCCAGGAGTAGGCAACGGCGTAAGGTAAGGTGTAGGGCTGGTGGTTGGTTTCCGTTCCAGGCTAGGGTTAGGGTTAGGGAACGGCAAGGCTTAGGGCACAGGTGAGGGTACGGAAAGGTGGGAGGGTCGGGCTACGTGATGACGCACGGGTCAGTGCCTGCGTACGGGCCAGGAGTAGGCAACGGCGTAGGATAAAGTTTAGGGCTGGTGGTGGATTTGCGTTCTGGGCTAGGGTTAGGGTTAGGGAACGGCAAGGCTTAGGGCACAGGTCAGGGAACGGAAACGCGGGAGGGTAAGGCTACGTGCTGATGCACGGTTCAGTGCCATAGTACAGGCCAGGAGTAGGCAACGGCGTAGGGTAAGGTGTAGGGCTGGTGGTGGGTTTCCGTTCCGGGCTAGGGTTAGGGTTAGGGAACGGCAAGGCTTAGGGCAGAGGTGAGGGTACGGAAACGTTGGAGGCTCAGACTACGTGCTGACGCATGGTTCAGTGCCAGCGTACGGGTCAGGAGTAGGATACGGCGTAAGGTAAGGTGTAGGGCTGGTGGTGGATTTCTATTCCGGGCTAGGGTTAGGGTTAGGGAAAGGCAAGTCTTAGGGCACAGGTGAGGTTACGGAAACGTTGGAGGGTCAGGCTACATGCTGACGCACGGTTCAGTGCCAGCGTACGGGCCAGGAATAGGTTACGGCGTAAGGTAAGGTGTAGGGCTGGTGGTGGGTTTCCGTTCCGGTCTAGGGTTATGGTTAGGGAACGGCAAGGCTTAGGGCACAGGTGAGGGTACTGAAACGTGGGAGGGTCAGGCTACGTGCTGACGCATGGGTCAGTGCCAGCGTACGGACCAGGAGTAGGGTACGGCGTAAGGTAAAGTGTAGCGCTTGTGGTTGATTTCCTTTCCAATCTAGGTTTAGGGTTAGGAAACGGCAAGGCTTAGGGCACAGGTGAGGGTACGGAAACTTGGGAGGGTCAGGCTACATGCTGACGCAATGTTCAGTGCCAGCGTACGGGCCAGGAATAGGGTACGGCGTAAGGTAAGGTGTAGGGCTGGTGGTGGGTTTCTAATCCGGGCTAGGGTTAGGGTTAGGGAACGGCAAGTCTTAGGGCAAAGGAGAGGGTATGGAAACGTGGGAGGGTCAGGCTACATGCTGACGCACGGTTCAGTGCCAGCGTACGGGCCAGGAATAGGGTACGGCGTAAGGTAAGGTGAACGGCTGGTGGTGGGTTTCCGTTCCGGGCTAGGGTTTGGGTTAGGGAACGGCAAGGCTTAGGGCACAGGTGAGGGTACGGAGACGACGGAGGGTCAGGCTACATGCTGACGCACGAGTCAATGCCAGCGTACGGGCCAGGAGTAGGCAACGGCGTAAGGTAAGGTGTAGGGCTGGTGGTAGATTTCTGTTCCAGGCTAGGGTTAGGGTTAGGGAACGGCAAGGCTTAGGGCACAGGTGAGGGTACGGAAACGTTGGAGGGTCGGGCTACGTGCTGATGCACGGGTCAGTGCCAGCGTATGGGCCAGGAGTAGGCAACGGCATAGGATAAAGTGTAGGGCTGGTGGTGGATTTGCGTTCCGGGCTAGGGTTAGGGTTAGGGAACGGCAAGTCTTAGGGCTCAGGTGAGGGAACGGAAACGTGGGAGGGTCAGTCTACGTGCTGACGCACGGTTCAGTGCCAGCGAACGGGCCAGGAATAGGGAACGGCGTAAGTTAAGGTGTAGGGCTGGTGGTGGGTTTCCTTTCCGGGCTAGGGTTAGGGTTAGGGAACGGCAAGGCTTAGGGCACAGGTCAGGGTACGGAAACGCGGGAGGGTAAGGCTACGTGCTGATGCGCAGGTCAGTGCCAGAGTACACGCCAGTAGTAGGCAACGGCGTAAGGTAAGGTGTAGGGCTGGTGGTAGGTTTCTAATCCGGGCTAGGGTTAGGGTTAGGGAACGGCAAGTCTTAGGGCAAAGGAGAGGGTACGGAAACGTGGGAGGGTCAGGCTACGTGCTGACGCATGGTACAGTGCCAGCGTACGGGCAAGGAATAGGGTACGGCGTAAGGTAAGGTGTACGGCTGGTGGTGGGTTTCCGTTCGGGGCTAGGGTTAGGGTTAGGGAACGGCAAGGCTTAGGGCACAGGTGAGGTTACAGATACGTGGGACTGTCAGGCTACGTGCTGACGCACGTGTCAGTGCCTGTGTACGGGCCAGTTGCAGCGTACGGCGTAAGGTATGGTGTAGGGCTGGTGGTGGGTTACTATTCCGGGCTACGGTTAGGGTTAGGGAATGGCAAGGCTTAGGGCACAGGTGAGGGTACGGAAACGTGGGAGCGTCAGGCTACGTGCTGACGCACGTGTCAGTGCCAGCGTACGGGCCAGTAGTAGGCAACAGCGTAAGGTAAGGTGTAGGGCTGGTGGTTGGTTTCCGTTCCAGGCTAGGGTTAGGGTTAGGGAACGGCAAGGCTTAGGGCACAGGTGAGTGTACGGAAACGTGGGAGGGTCGGGCTACGTGCTGACGCACGGGTCAGTGCCAGCGTACGGGCCAGGAGTAGGCAACGGCGTAGGATAAAGTGTAGGGCTGGTGGTGGATTTGCGTTCTGGGCTAGGGTTAGGGTTAGGGAACCGCAAGGCTTAGGGCACAGGTCAGGGTACAGAAACGCGAGAGGGTAAGGCTATGTGCTGATGCACGGTTCAGTGCAAGAGTACAGGCCAGGAGTAGGCAACGGCGTAGGGTAAGGTGTAGGGCTGGTGGTGGGTTTCCGTTCCGGGCTAGGGTTAGGGTTAGGGAACGTCAAGGCTTAGGGCACAGGTGAGGGTACGTAAACGTGGGAGGGTCAGGCTACGTGCTGACGCACGGTTCAGTGCCAGCGTACGGGCCAGGAATAGGGTACGGCGTAAGGTAAGGTGTAGGGCTGGTGGTGGGTTTCTAATCCGGGCTAGGGTTAGGGTTAGGGAACGGCAAGTCTTAGGGCAAAGGAGAGGGTACGGAAACGTGGGAGGGTCAGGCTACGTGCTGACGCACGGTTCAGTGCCAGCGTACGGGCCAGGAATAGGGTACGGCGTAAGGTAAGGTGTACGGCTGGTGGTGGGTTTCCGTTCCGGGCTAGGGTTAGGGTTAGGGAACGGCAAGGCTTAGGGCACAGGAGAAGTTAGAGAAACGTGGGACGGTCAGGCTACATGCTGACGCACGTGTCAGTGCCAGCGTACGGGCCAGGGCTAGGCAACGGCGTAAGGTAAGATGTAGGGATGGTGGTTGGTTTCCGTTCCAGGCTAGGGTTAGGGTAAGGGAACGGCAAGGCTTAGGGCACAGGTGAGGGTACCGAAACGTGGGAGGGTCAGACTACATGCTGACGCACGGTTCAGTGCCAGCGTATGGGCCAGGAATAAGTTACGGCGTAAGGTAAGGTGTAGGGCTGGTGGTGGTTTTCCGTTCGTGGCTAGGGTTAGGGTTAGGGAACGGCAAGGCTTAGGGCACAGGTGAGGGTACGGAAACGTGGGAGGGTCAGGCTACGTGCTGACGCACGGGTCAGTGCCAGCGTGCGGGTCAGTAGCAGCGTACGGCGTAAGGTATGGTGTAGGGCTGGTGGTGGGTTACTATTCCGGGCTAGGGTTAGTGTTAGGGAATGGCAAGACTTAGGGCACAGGTGAGGGTACGGAAACGTGGGAGGGTCAGGCTATGTGCTGACGCACGGGTCAGTGCCAGCGTACGGGCCAGGAGTAGGCAACGGCGTAAGGTAAGGTGTAGGGCTGGTGGTTGGTTTCCGTTCGGGGCTAGGGTTAGGGTTAGGGAACGGCAAGTCTTAGGGCACAGGTGAGGGTACGGAAACGTGGGAGGCTCGGGCTACGTGATGACGCACGGGTCAGTGCCTGCGTACGGGCCAGGAGTAGGCAACGGCGTAGGATAAAGTTTAGGGCTGGTGGTGGATTTGCGTTCTGGGCTAGGGTTAGGGTTAGGGAACGGCAAGGCTTAGGGCACAGGTCAGGGAACGGAAACGCGGGAGGGTAAGGCTACGTGCTGATGCACGGTTCAGTGCCAGAGTACAGGCCAGGAGTAGGCAACGGCATAGGGTAAGGTGTAGGGCTGGTGGTGGGTTTCCGTTCCGGGCTAGGGTTAGGGTTAGGGAACGGCAAGGCTTAGGGCAGAGGTGAGGGTACGGAAACGTGAGAGGGACGGGCTACGTGCTGACGCACGGGTCAGTGGCAGCGTACGGAACAGGAGTAGGCAACGGCATAGGATACAGTGTAGGGCTGGTGGTGGATTTGCGTTCTGGGCTAGGGTTAGGGTTAGGGAACGGCAAGGCTTAGGGCACAGGTGTGGGTATGGAAACGTGGGAGGTCCAGGCTACGTGCTGACGCACGCATCAGTGCCAGCGTACGGGTCAGGAGTAGGGTACGGCGTAATGTAAGGTGTAGGGCTGGTGGTGGGTTTCTATTCCGGGCTAGGGTTAGGGTTAGGGAACGGCAAGGCTTAGGGCACAGGTGAGGGTACGGAATCTTTGGAGGGTCAGGCTACATGCTGACGCAATGTTCAGTGCCAGGGTATGGGCCAGGAATAGGGTACGGCGTAAGGTAAGGTGTAGGGCTGGTGGTGGGTTTCCGTTCCGGGCTAGGGTTAGGGTTAGGGAATGGCAAGGCTTAGGGCACAGGTGAGGGTACGTCAACGTGGGAGGGTCAGGCTACGTGCTGACGCACGGGTCAATGCCAGCGTACGGGCGAGGAGTAGGCAACGGCGTAAGGTAAGGTTTAGGGCTTGTGGTGGGTTTCCGTTCCGGACTAGGGTTAGGGTTAGGGAACGGCAAGGCTTAGGGCACAGGTCAGGGTACGGAAACGCGTGAGGGTAAGGCTACGTGCTGATGCACGGTTCAGTGCCAGAGTACAGGCCAGGAGTAGGCAACGGCGTAGGGTAAGGTGTAGGGCTGGTGGTGGGTTTCCGTTCCGGGCTAGTGTTAGGATTAGGGAACGGCGAGGCTTAGGGCACAGGTGAGGGTACGTAAACGTGCGAGGGTCAGGCTACGTGCTGACGCACGGGTCAATGCCAGCGTACGGGCGAGTAGTAGGCAACGACGTAAGGTAAGGTGTACGGCTGGTGGTTGGTTTCCGTTCGGGGCTAGGGTTAGGGTTAGGGAATGGCAAGGCTTAGGGCACAGGTGAGGGTACGGAAACGTGGGAGGGTCAGGCTACGTGCTGACGCATGGTTCAGTGCCAGCGTACGGGCCAGGAATAGGGTACGGCGTAAGGTAAGGTGTAGGGCTGGTGGTGGTTTTCTAATCCGGGCTAGGGTTAGGGTTAGGGAACGGCAAGTCTTAGGGCAAAGGAGAGGGTACGGAAACGTGGGAGGGTCAGGCTACGTGCTGACGCACGGATCAGTGCCAGCGTACGGGCCAGGAATAGGGTACGTCGTAAGGTAAGGTGTACGGCTGGTGGTGGGTTTCCGTTCCGGGCTAGGGTTAGGGTTAGGGAACGGCAAGGCTTAGGGCACAGGTGAAGTTACCGAAACGTGGGAGGGTCAGGCTACGTGCTGACGCACGTGTCAGTGCCAGCGTACGGGCCAGGAGTTGGCAACGGCGTAAGGTAAGATGTAGGGCTGGTGGTTGGTTTCCGTTCCAGGCTAGGGTTAGTGTAAGGGAACGGCAAGGCTTAGGGCACAGGTGAGGGTACCGAAACGTGGGAGGGTCAGGCTACATGCTGACGCACGGTTCAGTGCCAGCGTATGGGCCAGGAATAAGTTACGGCGTAAGGTAAGGTGTAGGGCTGGTGGTGGGTTTCCGTTAGGGGCTAGGGTTAGGGTTAGGGAACGGCAAGGCTTAGGGCACAGGTGAGGGTACGGAAACGTGGGAGGGTCAGGCTACGTGCTGACGCACGGGTCAGTGCCAGCGTGCGGGTCAGTAGCAGCGTACGGCGTAAGGTATGGTGTAGGGTTGGTGGTGGGTTACTATTCCGGGCTAGGGTTAGGGTTAGGGAATGGCAAGGCTTAGGGCACAGGTGAGGGTACGGAAACGTTGGAGGCTCAGATTACGTGCAGACGCATGGTTCAGTGCCAGCGTACGGGTCAGGAGTAGGATACGGCGTAAGGTAAGGTGTAGGGCTGGTGGTGGGATTGTATTCCGGGCTAGGGTTAGGGTTAGGGAAAGGCAAGGCTTAGGGCACAGGTGAGGTTACGGAAACGTGGGAGGGTCAGGCTACATGCAGACGAACGGTTCAGTGCCTGCGTACGGGCCAGGAATAGGTTACGGCGTAAGGTAAGGTGTAGGGCTGGTGGTGGGTTTCTGTTCCGGGCTAGGGTTATGGTTAGGGAACGGCAAGGCTTAGGGCACAGGTGAGGGAACTGAAACGTGGGAGGGTCAGGCTACGTGCTGACGCATGGGTCAGTGCCAGCATACCGGACAGGAGTAGGGTACGGCGTAAGGTAAAGTGTAGGGCTTGTGGTTGATTTCCTTTCCAGGCTAGGTTTAGGGTTAGGGAACGGCAAGGCTTAGGGCACAGGTGAGGGTACGGAAACGTGGAAGGTACGGGCTACGTGCTGACGCACGGGTCAGTGCCAGCGTACGGGCCAGGAGTAGGCAACGGCATAGGATACAGTGTAGGGCTGTTGGTGGATTTGCGTTCCGGGCTAGGGTTAGGGTTAGGGAACGGCAAGGCTTAGGGCACAGGTGAGGGTACGGAAACGTGGGAGGGTCAGGCTACGTGCTGACGCACGGGTCAGTGCCAGGGTACGGGTCAGTAGCAGCGTACGGCGTAAGGTATGGTGTAGGGCTGGTGGTGGGTTACTATTCCGGGCTAGGGTTAGGGTTAGGGAATGGCAAGGCTTAGGGCACAGGTGAGGGTACGGAAACGTGGGAGGGTCAGGCTACGTGCTGACGCACGTGTCATTGCCAGCGTACGGGCCAGGAGTAGGCAACGGCGTAAGGTAAGGTGTAGGGCTGGTGGTTGGTTTCCGTTCGGGGCTAGGGTTAGGGTTAGGGAACGGCAAGGCTTAGGGCACAGGTGAGGGTACGGAAACGTGGTAGGGTCGGGCTACGTGCTGACGCAAGGGTCAGTGCCAGCGTACGGGCCAGGAGTAGGCAACGGCGTAGGATAAAGTGTAGGGATGGTGGTGGATTTGCGTTCTGGGCTAGGGTTAGGGTTAGGAAACGGCAAGTCTTAGGGCACAGGTCAGGGTACAGAAACGCGGGATTGTAAGGCTACGTGCTGATGCACGGTTCAGTGCCAGAGTGCAGGCCAGGAGTAGGCAACGGCGTAGGGTAAGGTGTAGGGCTGGTGGTGGGTTTCCCTTCCGGGCTAGGGTTAGGGTTAGGGAACGGCAAGGCTTAGGGCACAGGTGAGGGTACGTAAACGTGGGAGGGTCAGGCTACGTGCTGACGCACGGGTCAATGCCAGCATACGGGCCAGGAGTAGGCAACGGCGTAAGGTAAGGTGTAGGGCTGGTGGTTGGTTTCCGTTCCAGGCTAGGGTTAGGGTTAGGGAACGGCAAGGCTTAGGGCACAGGTGAGGGTACGGAAACGTGGGAGTGTCGGGCTATGTGCTGACGCACGGGTCAGTGCCAGCGTACGGGCCAGGAGTAGGCAACGGCGTAGGATAAAGTGTAGGGCTGGTGGTGGATTTGCGTTCTGGGCTAGGTTTAGGGTTACGGAACGGCAAGGCTTATGGCACAGGTCAGGGAACAGAAACGCGGGAGGGTAAGGCTATGTGCTGATGCACGGTTCAGTGCCAGAGTACAGGCCAGGAGTAGGCAACGGCATAGGGTAAGGTGTAGGGCTGGTGGTGGGTTTCCGTTCCGGGCTAGGGTTAGGGTTAGGGAACGGCAAGGCTTAGGGCACAGGTGAGGGTACGTAAACGTGGGAGTGTCAGGCTACGTGCTGACGCACGGGTCAATGCCAGAGTACGGGCGAGGAGTAGGCAACGGCGTAAGGTAAGGTTTAGGGCTGGTGGGGGTTTACGTTCCGGACTAGGGTTAGGGTTAGGGAACGGCAAGGCTTAGGGCACAGGTCAGGGTACGGAAACGCGTGAGGGTAAGGCTACGTGCTGATGCACGGTTCAGTGCCAGAGTACAGGCCAGGAGTAGGCAACGGCGTAGGGTAAGGTGTAGGGCTGGTGGTGGGTTTCCGTTCCGGGCTAGGGTTAGGGTTAGGGAACGGCAAGGCTTAGGGCACAGGTGTGGTACGTAAACGTGGGAGGGTCAGGCTACGTGCTGACGCACGGGTCAATGCCAGCGTACGGGCGAGGAGTAGGCAACGACGTAAGGTAAGGTGTACGGCTGGTGGTTGGTTTCCGTTCCAGGCTAGGGTTAGGGTTAGGGAATGGCACGGTTTAGGGCACAGGTGAGGGTACGGAAACGTGGGAGGGTCAGGCTACGTGCTGACGCACGGTTCAGTGCCAGCGTATGGGCCAGGAATAGGGTACGGCGTAAGGTAAGGTGTAGGGCTGGTGGTGGGTTTCTAATCCGGGCTAGGGTTAGGGTTAGGGAACGGCAAGGCTTAGGGCACATGTGAGGGTACAGAAATGTGGGAGGGTCAGGCTACGTGCTGACGCACGGGTCAGTGCCAGCGTGCGGGTCAGTAGCAGCGTACTGCGTAAGGTATGGTGTAGGGCTGGTGGTGGGTTACTATTCCGGGCTAGGGTTAGGGTTAGGGAATGGCAAGGCTTAGGGCACAGGTGAGGGTACGGAAACCTGGGAGGGTCAGGCTATGTGCTGACGCACGGGTCAGTGCCAGCGTACGGGCCAGGAGTAGGCAACGGCGTAAGGTAAGGTGTAGGGCTGGTGGTTGGTTTCCGTTCGGGGCTAGGGTTAGGGTTAGGGAACGGCAAGGCTTAGGGCACAGGTGAGGGTACGGAAACGTGGGAGGGTCGGGCTACGTGCTGACGCACGGGTCATTGCCAGCGTACGGGCTAGGAGTAGGCAACGGCGTATGATAAAGTGTAGGGCTGGTGGTGGATTTGCGTTCTGGGCTAGGGTTAGGGTTAGGGAAAGGCAAGGCTTAGGGCACAGGTGAGGTTACGGAAACGTGGGAGGGTCAGGCTACATGCTGACGCACGGTTCAGTGCCAGCGTACGGGCCAGGAATAGGTTACGGCGTAAGGTAAGGTGTAGGGCTGGTGGTGGTTTTCCGTTCCGGGCTAGGGTTATGGTTAGGGAACGGCAAGGCTTAGGGCACAGTTGAGGGTACTGAAACGTGGGAGGGTCAGGCTACGTGCTGACGCATGGGTCAGTGCCAGCGTACGGGCCAGGATTAGGGTACGGCGTAAGGTAAAGTGTAGCGCTTGTGGTTGATTTCCTTTCCAGGCTAGGTTTCGGGTTAGGGAACGGCAAGGCTTAGGGCACAGGTGAGGGTACGGAAACGTGAGAGGGACGGGCTACGTGCTGACGCACGGGTCAGTGCCAGCGTACGGAACAGGAGTAGGCAACGGCATAGGATACAGTGTAGGGCTGGTGGTGGATTTGCGTTCAGGGCTAGGGTTAGGGTTAGGGAACGGCAAGGCTTAGGGCACAGGTGAGGGTATGGAAACTTGGGAGGGTCAGGCTACATGCTGACGCAATGTTCAGTGCCAGCGTACGGGCCAGGAATAGGGTACGGCGTAAGGTAAGGTGTACGGCTGGTGGTGGGTTTCCGTTCCGGGCTAGGGTTAGGGTTAGGGAACGGCAAGGCTTAGGGCACAGGTGAGGTTACAGAAACGTGGGACGGTCAGGCTACGTGCTGACACATGTGTCAATGCCAGCATACGGGCGAGGAGTAGGCAACGGCGTAAGGTAAGGTGTACGGCTGGTGGATGGTTTCCGTTCCAGGCTAAGGTTAGGGTTAGGGAACGGCAAGGCTTAGGGCACAGGTGATGGTACGGAAACGTGGGAGGGTCAGGCTACGTGCTGACGCACGGTTCAGTGCCAGCGTACGGGCCAGGAATAGGGAACGGCGTAAGGTAAGGTGTAGGGCTGGTGGTGGGTTTCCGTTCCGGGCTAGGGTTAGGGTTAGGGAACGGCAAGGCTTAGGGCACAGGTCAGGGTACGGAAACGCGGGAGGGTAAGGCTACGTGCTGATGCACGGGTCAGTACCAGAGTACAGGCCAGTAGTAGGCAACGGCGTAGGGTAAAGTTTTGGGCTGGTGGTGGGATTCCATTCCGGGCTAGGGTTAGGGTTAGGGAACCGCAGGGCTTAGGGCACAGGTGAGGGTACGGAGACGAGGGAGGGTCTGGCTACGTGCTGACGCACGGGTCAATGCCAGCATACGGGCCAGGAGTAGGCAACGGCGTAAGGTAAGGTGTAGGGCTGGTGGTTGGTTTCTGTTCCAGGCTAGGGTTAGGGTTAGGGAACGGCAATGCTTAGGGCACAGGTGAGGGTACGGAAACGTTGGAGGGTCGGGCTACGTGCTGATGCACGGGTCAGTGCCAGCGTACGGGTCAGCAGTAGGGTACGGCGTAATGTAAGGTGTAGGGCTGGTGGTGGGTTTCTATTCCGGGCTAGGGTTAGGGTTAGGGAACGGCAAGGCTTAGGGCACAGGTGAGGGTACGGAAACCTGGGAGGGTCAGGCTACATGCTGACGCACTGTTCAGTGCCAGCGTACGGGCCAGGAATAGGGTACGGCGTAAGGTAAGGTGTAGGGCTGGTGGTGGGTTTCCGTTCGGGGCTAGGGTTAGGGTTAGGGAACGGCAAGGCTTAGGGCACAGGTGAGGGTACGGAAACGTGGGAGGGTCAGGCTACGTGCTGACGCACGGGTCAGTGCCAGCGTGCGGGTCAGTAGCAGCGTACGGCGTAAGGTATGGTGTAGGGTTGGTGGTGGGTTACTATTCCGGGCTAGGGTTAGGGTTAGGGAATGGCAAGGCTTAGGGCACAGGTGAGGGTATGGAAACGTTGGAGGCTCAGACTACGTGCAGACGCATGGTTCAGTGCCAGCGTACGGGTCAGGAGTAGGATACGGCGTAAGGTAAGGTGTAGGGCTGGTGGTGGGATTCTATTCCGGGCTAGGGTTAGGGTTAGGGAAAGGCAAGGCTTCGGGCACAGGTGAGGTTACGGAAACGTGGGAGGGTCAGGCTACATGCAGACGAACGGTTCAGTGCCTGCGTACGGGCCAGGAATACGTTACGGCGTAAGGTAAGGGGTAGGGCTGGTGGTGGGTTTCCGTTCCGGGCTAGGGTTATGGTTAGGGAACGGCAAGGCTTAGGGCACAGGTGAAGGAACTGAAACGTGGGAGGGTCAGGCTACGTGCTGACGCATGGGTCAGTGCCAGCATACCGGCCAGGAGTAGGGTACGGCGTAAGGTAAAGTGTAGGGCTTGTGGTTGATTTCCTTTCCAGGCTAGGTTTAGGGTTAGGGAACGGCAAGGCTTAGGGCACAGGTGAGGGTACGGAAACGTGGGAGGGACGGGCTACGTGCTGACGCACGGGTCAGTGCCAGCGTACGGGCCAGGAGTAGGCAACGGCATAGGATACAGTGTAGGGCTGTTGGAGGATTTGCGTTCCGGGCTAGGGTTAGGGTTAGGGAACGGCAAGGCTTAGGGCACAGGTGAGGGTACGGAAACGTGGGAGGGTCAGGCTACGTGCTGACGTACGGGTCAGGGCCAGCGTACGGGCCAGTAGCAGCGTACGGCGTAAGGTATGGTGTAGGGCTGGTGGTGGGTTACTATTCCGGGCTAGGGTTAGGGTTAGGGAATTGCAAGGCTTAGGGCACAGGTGAGGGTACGGAAACGTGGGAGGGTCAGGCTACGTGCTGACGCACGTGTCAGTGCCAGCGTACGGGCCAGGAGTAGGCAACGGCGTAAGGTAAGGTGTAGGGCTGGTGGTTGGTTTCCGTTCCAGGCTAGGGTTAGGGTTAGGGAACGGCAAGGCTTAGGGCACAGGTGAGGGTACGGAAACGTGGTAGGGTCGGGCTACGTGCTGACGCAAGGGTCAGTGCCAGCGTACGGGCCAGGAGTAGGCAACGGCGTAAGGTAAGGTGTAGGGCTGGTGGGTGGTTTCCGTTCCAGGCTAGGGTTAGGGTTAGGGAACGGCAAGGCTTAGGGCACAGGTGAGGTTACACATACGTGGGATTGTCAGGCTCCGTGCTGACGCACGTGTCAGTGCCAGCGTACGGGCCAGTTGCAGCCTACGGCGTAAGGTATGGTGTAGGGCTGGTGGTGGGTTACTATTCCGGGCTACGGTTAGGGTTAGGGAATGGCAAGGCTTAGGGCACAGGTGAGGGTACGGAAACGTGGGAGCGTCAGGCTACGTGCTGACGCACGTGTCAGTGCCAGCGTACGGGCCAGTAGTAGGCAACAGCGTAAGGTAAGGTGTAGGGCTGGTGGTTGGTTTCCGTTCCAAGCTAGGGTTAGGGTTAGGGAACGGCAAGGCTTAGGGCACAGGTGAGGGTACGGAAACGTGGGAGGGTCAGGCTACGTGCTGACGCACGGTTCAGTGCCAGCGTACGGGCCAGGAATAGGGTACGGCGTAAGGTAAGGTGTAGGGCTGGTGGTGGGTTTCTAATCCGGGCTAGGGTTAGGGTTAGAGAACGGCAAGTCTTAGGGCAAAGGAGAGGGTACGGAAACGTGGGAGGGTCAGGCTACGTGCTGACGCACGGTTCAGTGCCAGCGTACGGGCCAGGAATAGGGTACGGCGTAAGGTAAGGTGTACGGCTGGTGGTGGGTTTCCGTTCCGGGCTAGGGTTAGGGTTAGGGAACGGCAAGGCTTAGGGCACAGGTGAAGTTACAGAAACGTGGGACGGTCAGGCTACGTGCTGACGCACGTGTCAGTGCCAGCGTACGGGCCAGGGCTAGGCAACGGCGTAAGGTAAGATGTAGGGCTGGTGGTTGGTTTCCGTTCCAGTCTAGGGTTAGGGTAAGGGAACGGCAAGGCTTAGGGCACAGGTGAGGGTACCGAAACGTGGGAGGGTCAGGCTACATGCTGACGCACGGTTCAGTGCCAGCGTATGGGCCAGGAATAAGTTACGGCGTAAGGTAAGGTGTAGGGCTGGTGGTGGGTTTCCGTTCGGGGCTAGGGTTAGGGTTAGGGAACGGCAAGGCTTAGGGCACAGGTGAGGGTACGGAAACGTGGGAGGGTCAGGCTACGTGCTGACGCACGGGTCAGTGCCAGCGTGCGGGTCAGTAGCAGCGTACGGCGTAAGGTAGGGTGTAGGGCTGGTGGTGGGTTACTATTCCGGGCTAGGGTTAGTGTTAGGGAATGGCAAGGCTTAGGGCACAGGTGAGGGTACGGAAACGTGGGAGGGTCAGGCTATGTGCTGACGCACGGGTCAGTGCCAGCGTACGGGCCAGGAGTAGGCAACGGCGTAAGGTAAGGTGTAGGGCTGGTGGTTGGTTTCCGTTCCAGGCTAGGGTTAGGGTTAGGGAACGGCAAGGCTTAGGGCACAGGTGAGGGTACGGAAACGTGGGAGGGTCGGGCTACGTGATGACGCACGGGTCAGTGCCTGCGTACGGGCCAGGAGTAGGCAACGGCGTAGGATAAAGTTTAGGGCTGGTGGTGGATTTGCGTTCTGGGCTAGGGTTAGGGTTAGGGAACGGCAAGGCTTAGGGCACAGGTAAGGGAACGGAAACGCGGGAGGGTAAGGCTACGTGCTGATGCACGGTTCAGTGCCAGAGTACAGGCCAGGAGTAGGCAACGGAGTAGGGTAAGGTGTAGGGCTTGTGGTGGGTTTCCGTTCCGGGCTATGGTTAGCGTTAGGGAACGGCAAGGCTTAGGGCAGAGGTGAGGGTACGGAAACGTGAGAGGGACGGGCTACGTGCTGACGCACGGGTCAGTGGCAGCGTACGCAACAGGAGTAGGCAACGGCATAGGATAGAGTGTAGGGCTGGTGGTGGATTTGCGTTCAGGGCTAGGGTTAGGGTTAGGGAACGGCAAGGCTTAGGGCACAGGTGTGGGTATGGAAACGTGGGAGGGTCAGGCTACGTGCTGACGCACGGGTCAGTGCCAGCGTACGGGTCACGAGTAGGGTACGGCTTAATGTAAGGTGTAGGGCTGGTGGTGGGTTTCTATTCCGGGCTAGGGTTAGGGTTAGGGAACGGCAAGGCTTAGGGCACAGGTGAGGGTACGGAAACTTTGGAGGGTCAGGCTACATGCTGACGCAATGTTCAGTGCCAGCGTACGGGCCAGGAATAGGGTACGGCGTAAGGTAAGGTGTAGGGCTGGTGGTGGGATTCCGTTCCGGGCTAGGGTTAGGGTTAGGGAACGGCAAGGCTTAGGGCACAGGTGAGCGTACGTAAACGTGGGAGGGTCAGGCTACGTGCTGACGCACGGGTCAATGCCAGCGTACGGGCGAGGAGTAGGCAACGGCGTAAGGTAAGGTTTAGGGCTGGTGGTGGGTTTCCGTTCCAGACTAGGGTTAGTGTTAGGGAACGGCAAGGCTTAGGGCACAGGTCAGGGTACGGAAACGCGTGAGGGTAAGGCTACGTGCTGATGCACAGTTCAGTGCCAGAGTACAGGCCAGGAGTAGGCAACGGCGTAGGGTAAGGTGTAGGGCTGGTGGTGGGTTTCCGTTCCGGGCTAGGGTTAGGATTAGGGAACGGCGAGGCTTAGGGCACAGGTGAGGGTACGTAAACGTGCGAGGGTCAGGCTACGTGCTGACGCACGGGTCAATGCCAGCGTACGGGCGAGGAGTAGGCAACGACGTAAGGTAAGGTGTACGGCTGGTGGTTGGTTTCCGTTCAAGGCTAGGGTTAGGGTTAGGGAATGGCAAGGCTTAGGGCACAGGTGAGGGTACGGAAACGTGGGAGGGTCAGGCTACGTGCTGACGCATGGTTCAGTGCCAGCGTACGGGCCAGGAATAGGGTACGGCGTAAGGTAAGGTGTAGGGCTGGTGGTGGTTTTCTAATCCGGGCTAGGGTTAGGGTTAGGGAACGGCAAGTCTTAGGGCAAAGGAGAGGGTACGGAAACGTGGGAGGGTCAGGCTACGTGCTGACGCACGGATCAGTGCCAGCGTACGGGCCAAGAATAGGGTACGTCGTAAGGTAAGGTGTACGGCTGGTGGTGGGTTTCTGTTCCAGGCTAGGGTTAGGGTTAGGGAACGGCAAGGCTTAGGGCACAGGTGAAGTTACCGAAACGTGGGACGGTCAGGCTACGTGCTGACGCACGTGTCACTGCCAGCGTACGGGCCAGGGGTACGCAACGGCGTAAGGTAAGATGTAGGGCTGGTGGTTGGTTTCCGTTCCAGGTTAGGGTTAGGGTAAGGGAACGGCAAGGCTTAGGGCACAGGTGAGGGTACCGAAACGTGGGAGGGTCAGGCTACATGCTGACGCACGGTTCAGTGCCAGCGTATGGGCCAGGAATAAGTTACGGCGTAAGGTAAGGTGTAGGGCTGGTGGTGGGTTTCCGTTCGTGGCTAGGGTTAGGGTTAGGGAACGGCAAGGCTTAGGGCACAGGTGAGGGTACGGAAACGTGGGAGGGTCAGGCTACGTGCTGACGCACGGGTCAGTGCCAGCGTGCGGGTCAGTAGCAGCGTACGGCGTAAGGTATGGTGTAGGGTTGGTGGTGGGTTACTATTCCGGGCTAGGGTTAGGGTTAGGGAATGGCAAGGCTTAGGGCACAGGTGAGGGTACGGAAACGTTGGAGGCTCAGACTACGTGCAGACGCATGGTTCAGTGCCAGCGTACGGGTCAGGAGTAGGATACGGCGTAAGGTAAGGTGTAGGGCTGGTGGTGGGATTCTATTCCGGGCTAGGGTTAGGGTTAGGGAAAGGCAAGGCTTAGGGCACAGGTGAGGTTACGGAAACGTGGGAGGGTCAGGCTACATGCAGACGAACGGTTCAGTGCCTGCGTACGGGCCAGGAATAGGTTACGGCGTAAGGTAAGGTGTAGGGCTGGTGGTGGGTTTCCGTTCCGGGCTAGGGTTATGGTTACGGAACGGCAAGGATTAGGGCACAGGTGAGGGAACTGAAACGTGGGAGGGTCAGGCTACGTGCTGACGCATGGGTCAGTGCCAGCATACCGGCCAGGAGTAGGGTATGGCGTAAGGTAATGTGTAGGGCTTGTGGTTGATTTCCTTTCCAGGCTAGGTTTAGGGTTAGGGAACGGCAAGGCTTAGGGCACAGGTGAGGGTACGGAAACGTGGGAGGGACGGGCTACGTGCTGACGCACGGGTCAGTGCCAGCGTACGGGCCAGGAGTAGGCAACGGCATAGGATACAGTGTAGGGCTGTTGGTGGATTTGCGTTCCGGGCTAGGGTTAGGGTTAGGGAACGGCAAGGCTTAGGGCACAGGTGAGGGTACGGAAACGTGGGAGGGTCAGGCTACGTGCTGACGCACGGGTCAGTGCCAGCGTACGGGTCAGTAGCAGCGTACGGCGTAAGGTATGGTGTAGGGCTGGTGGTGGGTTACTATTCCGGGCTAGGCTTAGGGTTAGGGAATGGCAAGGCTTAGGGCACAGGTGAGGGTACGGAAACGTGGGAGGGTCAGGCTACGTGCTGACGCACGTGTCAGTGCCAGCGTACGGGCCAGGAGTAGGCAACGGCGTAGGATAAAGTGTAGGGCTGGTGGTGGATTTGCGTTCTGGGCTAGGGTTAGGGTTAGGGAACGGCAAGTCTTAGGGCACAGGTCAGGGTACAGAAACGCGGGATTGTAAGGCTACGTGCTGATGCACGGTTCAGTGCCAGAGTACAGGCCAGGAGTAGGCAACGGCGTAGGGTAAGGTGTAGGGCTGGTGGTGGGTTTCTGTTCCGGGCTAGGGTTAGGGTTAGGGAACGGCAAGGCTTAGGGCACAGGTGAGGGTACGTAAACGTGGGAGTGTCAGGCTACGTGCTGACGCACGGGTCAATGCCAGCGTACGGGCGAGGAGTAAACAACGGCGTAAGGTAAGGTTTAGGGCTGGTGGGGGTTTACGTTCCGGACTAGGGTTAGGGTTAGGGAACGGCAAGGCTTAGGGCACAGGTCAGGGTACGGAAACGCATGAGGGTAAGGCTACGTGCTGATGCACGGTTCAGTGCCAGAGTACAGGCCAGGAGTAGGCAACGGCGTAGGGTAAGGTGTAGGGCTGGTGGTGGGTTTCCGTTCCGGGCTAGGTTTAGGGTTAGGGAACGGCAAGGCTTAGGGCACAGGTGAGGTACGTAAACGTTGGAGGGTCAGGCTACGTGCTGACGCACGGGTCAATGCCAGCGTACGGGCGAGGAGTAGGCAACGACGTAAGGTAAGGTGTACGGCTGGTGGTTGGTTTCCGTTCCAGGCTAGGGTTAGGGTTAGGGAATGGCACGGTTTAGGGCACAGGTGAGGGTACGGAAACGTGGGAGGGTCAGGCTACGTGCTGACGCACGGTTCAGTGCCAGCGTATGGGCCAGGAATAGGGTACGGCGTAAGGTAAGGTTTTGGGCTGGTGGTGGGTTTCTAATCTGGGCTAGGGTTAGGGTTAGGGAACGGCAAGTCTTAGGGCAAAGGAGAGGGTACGGAAACGTGGGAGGGTCAGGCTACGTGCTGACGCACGGTTCAGTGCCAGCGTACGGGCCAGGAATAAGGTACGGCGTAAGGTAAGGTGTACGGCTGGTGGTGGGTTTCCGTTCCGGGCTAGGGTTAGGGTTAGGGAACGGCAAGGCTTAGGGCACATGTGAGGGTACAGAAACGTGGGAGGGTCAGGCTACGTGCTGACGCACGGGTCAGTGCCAGCGTGCGGGTCAGTAGCAGCGTACGGCGTAAGGTATGGTGTAGGGCTGGTGGTGGGTTACTATTCCGGGCTAGGGTTAGGGTTAGGGAATGGCAAGGCTTAGGGCACAGGTGAGGGTACGGAAACCTGGGAGGGTCAGGCTATGTGCTGACGCACGGGTTAGTGCCAGCGTACGGGCCAGGAGTAGGCAACGGCGTAAGGTAAGGTGTAGGGCTGGTGGTTGGTTTCCGTTCCAGGCTAGGGTTAGGGTTAGGGATCGGCAAGGCTTAGGGCACAGGTGAGGGTACGGAAACGTGGGAGGGTCGGGCTACGTGCTGACGCACGGGTCAGTGCCAGCGTACGGCTCAGGAGTAGGCAATGGCGTAGGATAAAGTGTAGGGCTGGTGGTGGATTTGCGTTCTGGGCTAGGGTTAGGGTTAGGGAAAGGCAAGGCTTAGGGCACAGGTGAGGTTACGGAAACGTGGGAGGGTCAGGCTACATGCTGACGCACGGTTCAGTGCCAGCGTACGGGCCAGGAATAGGTTACGGCGTAAGGTAAGGTGTAGGGCTGGTGGTGGTTTTCCGTTCCGGGCTAGGGTTATGGTTAGGGAACGGCAAGGCTTAGGGCACAGGTGAGGGTCCTGAAACGTGGGAGGGTCAGGCTACGTGCTGACGCATGGGTCAGTGCCAGCGTACGGGCCAGGAGTAGGGTACGGCGTAAGGTAAAGTGTAGCTCTTGTGGTTGATTTCCTTTCAAGGCTAGGTTTAGGGTTAGGGAACGGCAAGGCTTAGGGCACAGGTGAGGGTACGGAAACGTGAGAGGGACGGCCTACGTGCTGACGCACGGGTCAGTGCCAGCGTACGGAACAGGAGTAGGCAAGGGCATAGGATAGAGTGTAGGGCTGGTGGTGGATTTGCGTTCAGGGCTAGGGTTAGGGTTAGGGAACGGCAAGGCTTAGGGCACAGGTGAGGGTATGGAAACTTGGGAGGGTCAGGCTACATGCTGACGCAATGTTCAGTGCCAGCGTACGGGCCAGGAATAGGGTACGGCTTAAGGTAAGGTGTACGGCTGGTGGTGGGTTTCCGTTCCGGGCTAGGGTTAGGGTTAGGGAACGGCAAGGCTTAGGGCACAGGTGAGGTTACAGAAACGTGGGACGGTCAGGCTACGTGCTGACACATGTGTCAATGCCAGCATACGGGCGAGGAGTAGGCAACGGCGTAAGGTAAGGTGTACGGCTTGTGGTTGGTTTCCGTTCCAGGCTAAGGTTAGGGTTAGGGAACGGCAAGGCTTAGGGCACAGGTGATGGTACGGAAACGTGGGAGGGTCAGGCTACGTGCTGACGCACGGTTCAGTGCCAGCGTACGGGCCAGGAATAGGGAACGGCGTAAGGTAAGGTGTAGGGCTGGTGGTGGGTTTCCGTTCCGGGCTAGGGTTAGGGTTAGGGAACGGCAAGGCTTAGGGCACAGGTCAGGGTACGGAAACGCGGGAGGGTAAGGCTACGTGCTGATGCACGGGTCAGTACCAGAGTACAGGCCAGTAGTAGGCAACGGCGTAGGGTAAGGTTTTGGGCTGGTGGTGGGATTCCATTCCGGGCAAGGGTTAGGGTTAGGGAACCGCAGGGCTTAGGGCACAGGTGAGGGTACGGAGACGAGGGAGGGTCTGGCTACGTGCTGACGCACGGTTCAATGCCAGCATACGGGCCAGGAGTAGGCAACGGCGTAAGGTAAGGTGTAGGGCTGGTGGTTGGTTTCTGTTCCAGGCTAGGGTTAGGGTTAGGGAACGGCAAGGCTTAGGGCACAGGTGAGGATACGGAAACGTTGGAGGGTCGGGCTACGTGCTGATGCACGGGTCAGTGCCAGCGTACGGGTCAGCAGTAGGGTACGGCGTAATGTAAGGTGTAGGGCTGGTGGTGGGTTTCTATTCCGGGCTAGGGTTAGGGTTAGGGAACGGCAAGGCTTAGGGCACAGGTGAGGGTACGGAATCTTGGGAGGGTCAGGCTACATGCTGACGCACTGTTCAGTGCCAGCGTACGGGCCAGGAATAGGGTACGGCGTAAGGTAAGGTGTAGGGCTGGTGGTAGGTTTCTAATCCGGGCTAGGGTTAGGGTTAGGGAACGGCAAGTCTTAGGGCAAAGGAGAGGGTACGGAAACGTGGGAGGGTCAGGCTACGTGCTGACGCATGGTTCAGTGCCAGCGTACGGGTCAGGAGTAGGATACGGCGTAAGGTAAGGTGTAGGGCTGGTGGTGGGATTCTATTCCGGGCTAGGGTTAGGGTTAGGGAAAGGCAAGGCTTAGGGCACAGGTGAGGTTACGGAAACGTGGGAGGGTCAGGCTACATGCAGACGAACGGTTCAGTGCCTGCGTACGGGCCAGGAATAGGTTACGGCGTAAGGTAAGGTGTAGGGCTGGTGGTGGGTTTCCGTTCCGGGCTAGGGTTATGGTTAGGGAACGGCAAGGCTTAGGGCACAGGTGAGGGAACTGAAACGTGGGAGGGTCAGGCTACGTGCTGACGCATGGGTCAGTGCCAGCATACCGGCCAGGAGTAGGGTACGGCGTAAGGTAAAGTGTAGGGCTTGTGGTTGATTTCCTTTCCAGGCTAGGTTTAGGGTTAGGGAACGGCAAGGCTTAGGGCACAGGTGAGGGTAAGGAAACGTGGGAGGGACCGGCTACGTGCTGACGCACGGGTCAGTGCCAGCGTACGGGCCAGGAGTAGGCAACGGCGTAAGGTAAGGTGTAGGGCTGGTGGTTGGTTTCCGTTCCAGGCTAGGGTTAGGGTTAGGGAACGGCAAGGCTTAGGGCACAAGTGAGGGTACGGAAACGTGGTAGGGTCGGGCTACGTGCTGACGCAAGGGTCAGTGCCAGCGTACGGGCCAGGAGTAGGCAACGGCGTAGGATAAAGTGTAGGGCTGGTGGTGGATTTGCGTTCTGGGCTAGGGTTAGGGTTAGGGAACGGCAAGTCTTAGGGCACAGGTCAGGGTACAGAAACGCGGGAATGTAAGGCTACGTGCTGATGCACGGTTCAGTGCCAGAGTACAGGCCAGGAGTAGGCAACGGCGTAGGGTAAGGTGTAGGGCTGGTGGTGGGTTTCCGTTCCGGGCTAGGGTTAGGGTTAGGGAACGGCAAGGCTTAGGGCACAGGTGAGGGTACGTAAACGTGGGAGTGTCAGGCTACGTGCTGACGCACGGGTCAATGCCAGCGTACGGGCGAGGAGTAGGCAACGGCGTAAGGTAAGGTTTAGGGCTGGTGGGGGTTTACGTTCCGGACTAGGGTTAGGGTTAGGGAACGGCAAGGCTTAGGGCACAGGTCAGGGTACGGAAACGCGTGAGGGTAAGGCTACGTGCTGATGCACGGTTCAGTGCCAGAGTACAGGCCAGGAGTAGGCAACGGCGTAGGGTAAGGTGTACGGCTGGTGGTTGGTTTCCGTTCCAGGCTAGGGTTAGGGTTAGGGAATGGCACGGTTTAGGGCACAGGTGAGGGTACGGAAACGTGGGAGGGTCAGGCTACGTGCTGACGCACGGTTCAGTGCCAGCGTATGGGCCAGGAATAGGGTACAGCGTAAGGTAAGGTGTAGGGCTGGTGGTGGGTTTCTAATCCGGGCTAGGGTTAGGGTTAGGGAACGGCAAGTCTTAGGGCAAAGGAGAGGGTACGGAAACGTGGGAGGGTCAGGCTACGTGCTGACGCACGGTTCAGTGCCAGCGTACGGGCCAGGAATAGGGTACGGCGTAAGGTAATGTGTACGGCTGGTGGTGGGTTTCCGTTCCGGGCTACGGTTAGGGTTAGGGAACGGCAAGGCTTAGGGCACATGTGAGGGTACAGAAACGTGGGAGGGTCAGGCTACGTGCTGACGCACGGGTCAGTGCCAGCGTGCGGGTCAGTAGCAGCGTACGGCGTAATGTATGGTGTAGGGCTGGTGGTGGGTTACTATTCCGGGCTAGGGTTAGGGTTAGGGAACGGCAAGGCTTAGGGCACAGGTGAGGGTACGGAAACGTGGGAGGGTCGGGCTACGTGCTGAAGCACGGGTCAGTGCCAGCGTACGGGCCAGGAGTAGGCAACGGCGTAGGATAAAGTGTAGGGCTGGTGGTGGATTTGCGTTCTGGGCTAGGGTTAGGGTTAGGGAAAGGCAAGGCTTAGGGCACAGGTGAGGTTACGGAAACGTGGGAGGGTCAGGCTACATGCTGACGCACGGTTCAGTGCCAGCGTACGGGCCAGGAATAGGTTACGGCGTAAGGTAAGGTGTAGGGCTGGTGGTGGTTTTCCGTTCTGGGCTAGGGTTATGGTTAGGGAACGGCAAGGCTTAGGGCACAGGTGAGGGTACTGAAACGTGGGAGGGTCAGGCTACGTGCTGACGCATGGGTCAGTGCCAGCGTACGGGCCAGGAGTAGGGTACGGCGTAAGGTAAAGTGTAGCGCTTGTGGTTGATTTCCTTTCCAGGCTAGGTTTAGGGTTAGGGAACGGCAAGGCTTAGGGCACAGGTGAGGGTACGGAAACGTGAGAGGGACGGGCTACGTGCTGACGCACGGGTCAGTGCCAGCGTACGGAACAGGAGTAGGCAACGGCATACGATACAGTGTAGGGCTGGTGGTGGATTTGCGTTCAGGGCTAGGGTTAGGGTTAGGGAACGGCAAGGCTTAGGGCACAGGTGAGGGTATGGAAACTTGGGAGGGTCAGGCTACATGCTGACGCAATGTTCAGTGCCAGCGTACGGGCCAGGAATAGGGTACGGCGTAAGGTAAGGTGTACGGCTGGTGGTGGGTTTCCGTTCCGGGCTAGGGTTAGGGTTAGGGAACGGCAAGGCTTAGGGCACAGGTGAGGTTACAGAAACGTGGGACGGTCAGGCTACGTGCTGACACATGTGTCAATGCCAGCATACGGGCGAGGAGTAGGCATCGGCGTAAGGTAAGGTGTACGGCTGGTGGTTGGTTTCCGTTCCAGGCTAAGGTTAGGGTTAGGGAACGGCAAGGCTTAGGGCACAGGTGATGGTACGGAAACGTGGGAGGGTCAGGCTACGTGCTGACGCACGGTTCAGTGCCAGCGTACGGGCCAGGAATAGGGAACGGCGTAAGGTAAGTTGTAGGGCTGGTGGTGGGTTTCCGTTCCGGGCTAGGGTTAGGGTTAGGGAACGGCAAGGCTTCGGGCACACGTCAGGGTACGGAAACGCGGGAGGGTAAGGCTACGTGCTGATGCACGGGTCAGTACCAGAGTACAGGCCAGTAGTAGGCAACGGCGTAGGGTAAGGTTTTGGGCTGGTGGTGGGATTCCATTCCGGGCTAGGGTTAGGGTTAGGGAACCGCAGGGCTTAGGGCACAGGTGAGGGTACGGAGACGAGGGAGGGTCTGGCTACGTGCTGACGCACGGGTCAATGCCAGCATATGGGCCAGGAGTAGGCAACGGCGTAAGGTAAGGTGTAGGGCTGGTGGTTGGTTTCTGTTCCAGGCTAGGGTTAGGGTTAGGGAACGGCAAGGCTTAGGGCACAGTTGAGGGTACGGAAACGTTGGAGGGTCGGGCTACGTGCTGATGCACGGGTCAGTGCCAGCGTACGGGTCAGAAGTAGGGTACGGCGTAATGTAAGGTGTAGGGCTGGTGGTGGGTTTCTATTCCGGGCTAGGGTTAGGGTTAGGGAACTGCAAGGCTTAGGGCACAGGTGAGGGTACGGAAACTTGGGAGGGTCAGGCTACATGCTGACGCACTGTTCAGTGCCAGCGTACGGGCCAGGTATAGGGTACGGCGTAAGGTAAGGTGTAGGGCTGGTGGTAGGTTTCTAATCCGGGCTAGGGTTAGGGTTAGGGAACGGCAAGTCTTAGGGCAAAGGAGAGGGTACGGAAACGTGGGAGGGTCAGGCTACGTGCTGACGCATGGTTCAGTGCCAGCGTACGGGCAAGGAATAGGGTACGGCGTAAGGTAAGGTGTACGGCTAGTGGTGGGTTTCCGTTCCGGGCTAGGGTTAGGGTTAGGGAACGGCAAGGCTTAGGGCACAGGTGAGGTTACAGATACGTGGGACTGTCAGGCTACGTGCTGACGCACGTTTCAGTGCCAGCGTATGGGCCAGTTGCAGCGTACGGCGTAAGGTATGGTGTAGGGCTGGTGGTGGGTTACTATTCCGGGCTACGGTTAGGGTTAGGGAATGGCAAGTCTTAGGGCACAGGTGAGGGTACGGAAACGTGGGAGCGTCAGGCTACGTGCTGACGCACGTGTCAGTGCCAGCGTACGGGCCAGTAGTAGGCAACAGCGTAAGGTAAGGTGTAGGGCTGGTGGTTGGTTTCCGTTCCAGGCTAGGGTTAGGGTTAGGGAACGGCAAGGCTTAGGGCACAGGTGAGGGTACGGAAACGTGGGAGGGTCGGGCTACGTGCTGACGCACGGGTCAGTGCCAGCGTACGGACCAGGAGTAGGCAACGGCGTAGGATAAAGTGTAGGGCTGGTGGTGGATTTGCGTTCTGGGCTAGGGTTAGGGTTAGGGAACCGCAAGGCTTAGGGCACAGGTCAGGGTACAGAAACGCGGGAGGGTAAGGCTATGTGCTGATGCACGGTTCAGTGCCAGAGTACAGGCCAGGAGTAGGCAACGGCGTAGGGTAAGGTGTAGGGCTGGTGGTGGGTTTCCGTTCCGGGCTAGGGTTAGGGTTAGGGAACGGCAAGGCTTAGGGCACAGGTGAGGGTACGTAAACGTGGGAGTGTCAGGCTACGTGCTGACGCACGGGTCAATGCCAGCGTACGGGCGAGGAGTAGGCAACGGCGTAAGGTTATGTTTAGGGCTGGTGGTGGGTTTCCGTTCCGGACTAGGGTTAGGGTTAGGGAAAGGCAAGGCTTAGGGCACAGGTCAGGGTACGGAAACGCGTGAGGGTAAGGCTACGTGCTGATGCACGGTTCAGTGCCAGAGTACAGGCCAGGATAGGCAACGGCGTAGGGTAAGGTGTAGGGCTGGTGGTGGGTTTCCGTTCAGGGCTAGGGTTAGGGTTAGGGAACGGCAAGGCTTAGGGCACAGGTGAGGGTACGGAAACGTGGGAGGGTCAGGCTACATGCTGACGCACGGTTCAGTGCCAGCGTACGGGCCAGGAATAGGGTACGGCGTAAGGTAAGGTGTAGGGCTGGTGGTGGGTTTCTAATCCGGGCTAGGGTTAGGGTTAGGGAACGGCAAGTCTTAGGGCAAAGGAGAGGGTACGGAAACGTGGGAGGGTCAGGCTACGTGCTGACGCAAAGTTCAGTGCCAGCGTACGGGCCAGGAATATGGTACGGCGTAAGGTAAGGTGTACGGCTGGTGGTGGGTTTCCGTTCCGGGCTAGGGTTAGGGTTAGGGAACGGCAAGGCTTAGGGCACAGGTGAAGTTACAGAAACGTGGGATGGTCAGGGTACGTGCTGACGCACGGGTCAATGCCAGCGTACGGGCGAGTAGTAGGCAACGACGTAAGGTAAGGTGTACGGCTGGTGGTTGGTTTCCGTTCGGGGCTAGGGTTAGGGTTAGGGAATGGCAAGGCTTAGGGCACAGGTGAGGGTACGGAAACGTGGGAGGGTCAGGCTACGTGCTGACGCATGGTTCAGTGCCAGCGTACGGGCCAGGAATAGGGTACGGCGTAAGGTAAGGTGTAGGGCTGGTGGTGGTTTTCTAATCCGGGCTAGGGTTAGGGTTAGGGAACGGCAAGTCTTAGGGCAAAGGAGAGGGTACGGAAACGTGGGAGGGTCAGGCTACGTGCTGACGCACGGATCAGTGCCAGCGTACGGGCCAGGAATAGGGTACGTCGTAAGGTAAGGTGTACGGCTGGTGGTGGGTTTCCGTTCCGGGCTAGGGTTAGGGTTAGGGAACGGCAAGGCTTAGGGCACAGGTGAAGTTACCGAAACGTGGGAGGGTCAGGCTACGTGCTGACGCACGTGTCAGTGCCAGCGTACGGGCCAGGAGTTGGCAACGGCGTA
This sequence comes from Mesoplodon bidens, assembly GCF_964165515.1. Lineage (NCBI taxonomy): Eukaryota > Metazoa > Chordata > Mammalia > Artiodactyla > Ziphiidae > Mesoplodon > Mesoplodon bidens. Next base: position 193,194 of record NW_027672236.1, on the reverse strand, counting down.
AGGTAAGATGTAGGGCTGGTGGTTGGTTTCCGTTCCAGGCTAGGGTTAGTGTAAGGGAACGGCAAGGCTTAGGGCACAGGTGAGGGTACCGAAACGTGGGAGGGTCAGGCTACATGCTGACGCACGGTTCAGTGCCAGCGTATGGGCCAGGAATAAGTTACGGCGTAAGGTAAGGTGTAGGGCTGGTGGTGGGTTTCCGTTAGGGGCTAGGGTTAGGGTTAGGGAACGGCAAGGCTTAGGGCACAGGTGAGGGTACGGAAACGTGGGAGGGTCAGGCTACGTGCTGACGCACGGGTCAGTGCCAGCGTGCGGGTCAGTAGCAGCGTACGGCGTAAGGTATGGTGTAGGGTTGGTGGTGCGTTACTATTCCGGGCTAGGGTTAGGGTTAGGGAATGGCAAGGCTTAGGGCACAGGTGAGGGTACGGAAACGTTGGAGGCTCAGATTACGTGCAGACGCATGGTTCAGTGCCAGCGTACGGGTCAGGAGTAGGATACGGCGTAAGGTAAGGTGTAGGGCTGGTGGTGGGATTGTATTCCGGGCTAGGGTTAGGGTTAGGGAAAGGCAAGGCTTAGGGCACAGGTGAGGTTACGGAAACGTGGGAGGGTCAGGCTACATGCAGACGAACGGTTCAGTGCCTGCGTACGGGCCAGGAATAGGTTACGGCGTAAGGTAAGGTGTAGGGCTGGTGGTGGGTTTCTGTTCCGGGCTAGGGTTATGGTTAGGGAACGGCAAGGCTTAGGGCACAGGTGAGGGAACTGAAACGTGGGAGGGTCAGGCTACGTGCTGACGCATGGGTCAGTGCCAGCATACCGGACAGGAGTAGGGTACGGCGTAAGGTAAAGTGTAGGGCTTGTGGTTGATTTCCTTTCCAGGCTAGGTTTAGGGTTAGGGAACGGCAAGGCTTAGGGCACAGGTGAGGGTACGGAAACGTGGAAGGTACGGGCTACGTGCTGACGCACGGGTCAGTGCCAGCGTACGGGCCAGGAGTAGGCAACGGCATAGGATACAGTGTAGGGCTGTTGGTGGATTTGCGTTCCGGGCTAGGGTTAGGGTTAGGGAACGGCAAGGCTTAGGGCACAGGTGAGGGTACGGAAACGTGGGAGGGTCAGGCTACGTGCTGACGCACGGGTCAGTGCCAGGGTACGGGTCAGTAGCAGCGTACGGCGTAAGGTATGGTGTAGGGCTGGTGGTGGGTTACTATTCCGGGCTAGGGTTAGGGTTAGGGAATGGCAAGGCTTAGGGCACAGGTGAGGGTACGGAAACGTGGGAGGGTCAGGCTACGTGCTGACGCACGTGTCATTGCCAGCGTACGGGCCAGGAGTAGGCAACGGCGTAAGGTAAGGTGTAGGGCTGGTGGTTGGTTTCCGTTCCAGGCTAGGGTTAGGGTTAGGGAACGGCAAGGCTTAGGGCACAGGTGAGGGTACGGAAACGTGGTAGGGTCGGGCTACGTGCTGACGCAAGGGTCAGTGCCAGCGTACGGGCCAGGAGTAGGCAACGGCGTAGGATAAAGTGTAGGGATGGTGGTGGATTTGCGTTCTGGGCTAGGGTTAGGGTTAGGAAACGGCAAGTCTTAGGGCACAGGTCAGGGTACAGAAACGCGGGATTTTAAGGCTACGTGCTGATGCACGGTTCAGTGCCAGAGTGCAGGCCAGGAGTAGGCAACGGCGTAGGGTAAGGTGTAGGGCTGGTGGTGGGTTTCCCTTCCGGGCTAGGGTTAGGGTTAGGGAACGGCAAGGCTTAGGGCACAGGTGAGGGTACGTAAACGTGGGAGGGTCAGGCTACGTGCTGACGCACGGGTCAATGCCAGCATACGGGCCAGGAGTAGGCAACGGCGTAAGGTAAGGTGTAGGGCTGGTGGTTGGTTTCCGTTCCAGGCTAGGGTTAGGGTTAGGGAACGGCAAGGCTTAGGGCACAGGTGAGGGTACGGAAACGTGGGAGTGTCGGGCTATGTGCTGACGCACGGGTCAGTGCCAGCGTACGGGCCAGGAGTAGGCAACGGCGTAGGATAAAGTGTAGGGCTGGTGGTGGATTTGCGTTCTGGGCTAGGTTTAGGGTTACGGAACGGCAAGGCTTATGGCACAGGTCAGGGAACAGAAACGCGGGAGGGTAAGGCTATGTGCTGATGCACGGTTCAGTGCCAGAGTACAGGCCAGGAGTAGGCAACGGCATAGGGTAAGGTGTAGGGCTGGTGGTGGGTTTCCGTTCCGGGCTAGGGTTAGGGTTAGGGAACGGCAAGGCTTAGGGCACAGGTGAGGGTACGTAAACGTGGGAGTGTCAGGCTACGTGCTGACGCACGGGTCAATGCCAGAGTACGGGCGAGGAGTAGGCAACGGCGTAAGGTAAGGTTTAGGGCTGGTGGGGGTTTACGTTCCGGACTAGGGTTAGGGTTAGGGAACGGCAAGGCTTAGGGCACAGGTCACGGTACGGAAACGCGTGAGGGTAAGGCTACGTGCTGATGCACGGTTCAGTGCCAGAGTACAGGCCAGGAGTAGGCAACGGCGTAGGGTAAGGTGTAGGGCTGGTGGTGGGTTTCCGTTCCGGGCTAGGGTTAGGGTTAGGGAACGGCAAGGCTTAGGGCACAGGTGTGGTACGTAAACGTGGGAGGGTCAGGCTACGTGCTGACGCACGGGTCAATGCCAGCGTACGGGCGAGGAGTAGGCAACGACGTAAGGTAAGGTGTACGGCTGGTGGTTGGTTTCCGTTCCAGGCTAGGGTTAGGGTTAGGGAATGGCACGGTTTAGGGCACAGGTGAGGGTACGGAAACGTGGGAGGGTCAGGCTACGTGCTGACGCACGGTTCAGTGCCAGCGTATGGGCCAGGAATAGGGTACGGCGTAAGGTAAGGTGTAGGGCTGGTGGTGGGTTTCTAATCCGGGCTAGGGTTAGGGTTAGGGAACGGCAAGGCTTAGGGCACATGTGAGGGTACAGAAATGTGGGAGGGTCAGGCTACGTGCTGACGCACGGGTCAGTGCCAGCGTGCGGGTCAGTAGCAGCGTACTGCGTAAGGTATGGTGTAGGGCTGGTGGTGGGTTACTATTCCGGGCTAGGGTTAGGGTTAGGGAATGGCAAGGCTTAGGGCACAGGTGAGGGTACGGAAACCTGGGAGGGTCAGGCTATGTGCTGACGCACGGGTCAGTGCCAGCGTACGGGCCAGGAGTAGGCAACGGCGTAAGGTAAGGTGTAGGGCTGGTGGTTGGTTTCCGTTCGGGGCTAGGGTTAGGGTTAGGGAACGGCAAGGCTTAGGGCACAGGTGAGGGTACGGAAACGTGGGAGGGTCGGGCTACGTGCTGACGCACGGGTCATTGCCAGCGTACGGGCTAGGAGTAGGCAACGGCGTATGATAAAGTGTAGGGCTGGTGGTGGATTTGCGTTCTGGGCTAGGGTTAGGGTTAGGGAAAGGCAAGGCTTAGGGCACAGGTGAGGTTACGGAAACGTGGGAGGGTCAGGCTACATGCTGACGCACGGTTCAGTGCCAGCGTACGGGCCAGGAATAGGTTACGGCGTAAGGTAAGGTGTAGGGCTGGTGGTGGTTTTCCGTTCCGGGCTAGGGTTATGGTTAGGGAACGGCAAGGCTTAGGGCACAGTTGAGGGTACTGAAACGTGGGAGGGTCAGGCTACGTGCTGACGCATGGGTCAGTGCCAGCGTACGGGCCAGGATTAGGGTACGGCGTAAGGTAAAGTGTAGCGCTTGTGGTTGATTTCCTTTCCAGGCTAGGTTTCGGGTTAGGGAACGGCAAGGCTTAGGGCACAGGTGAGGGTACGGAAACGTGAGAGGGACGGGCTACGTGCTGACGCACGGGTCAGTGCCAGCGTACGGAACAGGAGTAGGCAACGGCATAGGATACAGTGTAGGGCTGGTGGTGGATTTGCGTTCAGGGCTAGGGTTAGGGTTAGGGAACGGCAAGGCTTAGGGCACAGGTGAGGGTATGGAAACTTGGGAGGGTCAGGCTACATGCTGACGCAATGTTCAGTGCCAGCGTACGGGCCAGGAATAGGGTACGGCGTAAGGTAAGGTGTACGGCTGGTGGTGGGTTTCCGTTCCGGGCTAGGGTTAGGGTTAGGGAACGGCAAGGCTTAGGGCACAGGTGAGGTTACAGAAACGTGGGACGGTCAGGCTACGTGCTGACACATGTGTCAATGCCAGCATACGGGCGAGGAGTAGGCAACGGCGTAAGGTAAGGTGTACGGCTGGTGGATGGTTTCCGTTCCAGGCTAAGGTTAGGGTTAGGGAACGGCAAGGCTTAGGGCACAGGTGATGGTACGGAAACGTGGGAGGGTCAGGCTACGTGCTGACGCACGGTTCAGTGCCAGCGTACGGGCCAGGAATAGGGAACGGCGTAAGGTAAGGTGTAGGGCTGGTGGTGGGTTTCCGTTCCGGGCTAGGGTTAGGGTTAGGGAACGGCAAGGCTTAGGGCACAGGTCAGGGTACGGAAACGCGGGAGGGTAAGGCTACGTGCTGATGCACGGGTCAGTACCAGAGTACAGGCCAGTAGTAGGCAACGGCGTAGGGTAAAGTTTTGGGCTGGTGGTGGGATTCCATTCCGGGCTAGGGTTAGGGTTAGGGAACCGCAGGGCTTAGGGCACAGGTGAGGGTACGGAGACGAGGGAGGGTCTGGCTACGTGCTGACGCACGGGTCAATGCCAGCATACGGGCCAGGAGTAGGCAACGGCGTAAGGTAAGGTGTAGGGCTGGTGGTTGGTTTCTGTTCCAGGCTAGGGTTAGGGTTAGGGAACGGCAATGCTTAGGGCACAGGTGAGGGTACGGAAACGTTGGAGGGTCGGGCTACGTGCTGATGCACGGGTCAGTGCCAGCGTACGGGTCAGCAGTAGGGTACGGCGTAATGTAAGGTGTAGGGCTGGTGGTGGGTTTCTATTCCGGGCTAGGGTTAGGGTTAGGGAACGGCAAGGCTTAGGGCACAGGTGAGGGTACGGAAACCTGGGAGGGTCAGGCTACATGCTGACGCACTGTTCAGTGCCAGCGTACGGGCCAGGAATAGGGTACGGCGTAAGGTAAGGTGTAGGGCTGGTGGTGGGTTTCCGTTCGGGGCTAGGGTTAGGGTTAGGGAACGGCAAGGCTTAGGGCACAGGTGAGGGTACGGAAACGTGGGAGGGTCAGGCTACGTGCTGACGCACGGGTCAGTGCCAGCGTGCGGGTCAGTAGCAGCGTACGGCGTAAGGTATGGTGTAGGGTTGGTGGTGGGTTACTATTCCGGGCTAGGGTTAGGGTTAGGGAATGGCAAGGCTTAGGGCACAGGTGAGGGTATGGAAACGTTGGAGGCTCAGACTACGTGCAGACGCATGGTTCAGTGCCAGCGTACGGGTCAGGAGTAGGATACGGCGTAAGGTAAGGTGTAGGGCTGGTGGTGGGATTCTATTCCGGGCTAGGGTTAGGGTTAGGGAAAGGCAAGGCTTCGGGCACAGGTGAGGTTACGGAAACGTGGGAGGGTCAGGCTACATGCAGACGAACGGTTCAGTGCCTGCGTACGGGCCAGGAATACGTTACGGCGTAAGGTAAGGGGTAGGGCTGGTGGTGGGTTTCCGTTCCGGGCTAGGGTTATGGTTAGGGAACGGCAAGGCTTAGGGCACAGGTGAAGGAACTGAAACGTGGGAGGGTCAGGCTACGTGCTGACGCATGGGTCAGTGCCAGCATACCGGCCAGGAGTAGGGTACGGCGTAAGGTAAAGTGTAGGGCTTGTGGTTGATTTCCTTTCCAGGCTAGGTTTAGGGTTAGGGAACGGCAAGGCTTAGGGCACAGGTGAGGGTACGGAAACGTGGGAGGGACGGGCTACGTGCTGACGCACGGGTCAGTGCCAGCGTACGGGCCAGGAGTAGGCAACGGCATAGGATACAGTGTAGGGCTGTTGGAGGATTTGCGTTCCGGGCTAGGGTTAGGGTTAGGGAACGGCAAGGCTTAGGGCACAGGTGAGGGTACGGAAACGTGGGAGGGTCAGGCTACGTGCTGACGTACGGGTCAGGGCCAGCGTACGGGCCAGTAGCAGCGTACGGCGTAAGGTATGGTGTAGGGCTGGTGGTGGGTTACTATTCCGGGCTAGGGTTAGGGTTAGGGAATTGCAAGGCTTAGGGCACAGGTGAGGGTACGGAAACGTGGGAGGGTCAGGCTACGTGCTGACGCACGTGTCAGTGCCAGCGTACGGGCCAGGAGTAGGCAACGGCGTAAGGTAAGGTGTAGGGCTGGTGGTTGGTTTCCGTTCCAGGCTAGGGTTAGGGTTAGGGAACGGCAAGGCTTAGGGCACAGGTGAGGGTACGGAAACGTGGTAGGGTCGGGCTACGTGCTGACGCAAGGGTCAGTGCCAGCGTACGGGCCAGGAGTAGGCAACGGCGTAAGGTAAGGTGTAGGGCTGGTGGGTGGTTTCCGTTCCAGGCTAGGGTTAGGGTTAGGGAACGGCAAGGCTTAGGGCACAGGTGAGGTTACACATACGTGGGATTGTCAGGCTCCGTGCTGACGCACGTGTCAGTGCCAGCGTACGGGCCAGTTGCAGCCTACGGCGTAAGGTATGGTGTAGGGCTGGTGGTGGGTTACTATTCCGGGCTACGGTTAGGGTTAGGGAATGGCAAGGCTTAGGGCACAGGTGAGGGTACGGAAACGTGGGAGCGTCAGGCTACGTGCTGACGCACGTGTCAGTGCCAGCGTACGGGCCAGTAGTAGGCAACAGCGTAAGGTAAGGTGTAGGGCTGGTGGTTGGTTTCCGTTCCAAGCTAGGGTTAGGGTTAGGGAACGGCAAGGCTTAGGGCACAGGTGAGGGTACGGAAACGTGGGAGGGTCAGGCTACGTGCTGACGCACGGTTCAGTGCCAGCGTACGGGCCAGGAATAGGGTACGGCGTAAGGTAAGGTGTAGGGCTGGTGGTGGGTTTCTAATCCGGGCTAGGGTTAGGGTTAGAGAACGGCAAGTCTTAGGGCAAAGGAGAGGGTACGGAAACGTGGGAGGGTCAGGCTACGTGCTGACGCACGGTTCAGTGCCAGCGTACGGGCCAGGAATAGGGTACGGCGTAAGGTAAGGTGTACGGCTGGTGGTGGGTTTCCGTTCCGGGCTAGGGTTAGGGTTAGGGAACGGCAAGGCTTAGGGCACAGGTGAAGTTACAGAAACGTGGGACGGTCAGGCTACGTGCTGACGCACGTGTCAGTGCCAGCGTACGGGCCAGGGCTAGGCAACGGCGTAAGGTAAGATGTAGGGCTGGTGGTTGGTTTCCGTTCCAGTCTAGGGTTAGGGTAAGGGAACGGCAAGGCTTAGGGCACAGGTGAGGGTACCGAAACGTGGGAGGGTCAGGCTACATGCTGACGCACGGTTCAGTGCCAGCGTATGGGCCAGGAATAAGTTACGGCGTAAGGTAAGGTGTAGGGCTGGTGGTGGGTTTCCGTTCGGGGCTAGGGTTAGGGTTAGGGAACGGCAAGGCTTAGGGCACAGGTGAGGGTACGGAAACGTGGGAGGGTCAGGCTACGTGCTGACGCACGGGTCAGTGCCAGCGTGCGGGTCAGTAGCAGCGTACGGCGTAAGGTAGGGTGTAGGGCTGGTGGTGGGTTACTATTCCGGGCTAGGGTTAGTGTTAGGGAATGGCAAGGCTTAGGGCACAGGTGAGGGTACGGAAACGTGGGAGGGTCAGGCTATGTGCTGACGCACGGGTCAGTGCCAGCGTACGGGCCAGGAGTAGGCAACGGCGTAAGGTAAGGTGTAGGGCTGGTGGTTGGTTTCCGTTCCAGGCTAGGGTTAGGGTTAGGGAACGGCAAGGCTTAGGGCACAGGTGAGGGTACGGAAACGTGGGAGGGTCGGGCTACGTGATGACGCACGGGTCAGTGCCTGCGTACGGGCCAGGAGTAGGCAACGGCGTAGGATAAAGTTTAGGGCTGGTGGTGGATTTGCGTTCTGGGCTAGGGTTAGGGTTAGGGAACGGCAAGGCTTAGGGCACAGGTAAGGGAACGGAAACGCGGGAGGGTAAGGCTACGTGCTGATGCACGGTTCAGTGCCAGAGTACAGGCCAGGAGTAGGCAACGGAGTAGGGTAAGGTGTAGGGCTTGTGGTGGGTTTCCGTTCCGGGCTATGGTTAGCGTTAGGGAACGGCAAGGCTTAGGGCAGAGGTGAGGGTACGGAAACGTGAGAGGGACGGGCTACGTGCTGACGCACGGGTCAGTGGCAGCGTACGCAACAGGAGTAGGCAACGGCATAGGATAGAGTGTAGGGCTGGTGGTGGATTTGCGTTCAGGGCTAGGGTTAGGGTTAGGGAACGGCAAGGCTTAGGGCACAGGTGTGGGTATGGAAACGTGGGAGGGTCAGGCTACGTGCTGACGCACGGGTCAGTGCCAGCGTACGGGTCACGAGTAGGGTACGGCTTAATGTAAGGTGTAGGGCTGGTGGTGGGTTTCTATTCCGGGCTAGGGTTAGGGTTAGGGAACGGCAAGGCTTAGGGCACAGGTGAGGGTACGGAAACTTTGGAGGGTCAGGCTACATGCTGACGCAATGTTCAGTGCCAGCGTACGGGCCAGGAATAGGGTACGGCGTAAGGTAAGGTGTAGGGCTGGTGGTGGGATTCCGTTCCGGGCTAGGGTTAGGGTTAGGGAACGGCAAGGCTTAGGGCACAGGTGAGCGTACGTAAACGTGGGAGGGTCAGGCTACGTGCTGACGCACGGGTCAATGCCAGCGTACGGGCGAGGAGTAGGCAACGGCGTAAGGTAAGGTTTAGGGCTGGTGGTGGGTTTCCGTTCCAGACTAGGGTTAGTGTTAGGGAACGGCAAGGCTTAGGGCACAGGTCAGGGTACGGAAACGCGTGAGGGTAAGGCTACGTGCTGATGCACAGTTCAGTGCCAGAGTACAGGCCAGGAGTAGGCAACGGCGTAGGGTAAGGTGTAGGGCTGGTGGTGGGTTTCCGTTCCGGGCTAGGGTTAGGATTAGGGAACGGCGAGGCTTAGGGCACAGGTGAGGGTACGTAAACGTGCGAGGGTCAGGCTACGTGCTGACGCACGGGTCAATGCCAGCGTACGGGCGAGGAGTAGGCAACGACGTAAGGTAAGGTGTACGGCTGGTGGTTGGTTTCCGTTCAAGGCTAGGGTTAGGGTTAGGGAATGGCAAGGCTTAGGGCACAGGTGAGGGTACGGAAACGTGGGAGGGTCAGGCTACGTGCTGACGCATGGTTCAGTGCCAGCGTACGGGCCAGGAATAGGGTACGGCGTAAGGTAAGGTGTAGGGCTGGTGGTGGTTTTCTAATCCGGGCTAGGGTTAGGGTTAGGGAACGGCAAGTCTTAGGGCAAAGGAGAGGGTACGGAAACGTGGGAGGGTCAGGCTACGTGCTGACGCACGGATCAGTGCCAGCGTACGGGCCAAGAATAGGGTACGTCGTAAGGTAAGGTGTACGGCTGGTGGTGGGTTTCTGTTCCAGGCTAGGGTTAGGGTTAGGGAACGGCAAGGCTTAGGGCACAGGTGAAGTTACCGAAACGTGGGACGGTCAGGCTACGTGCTGACGCACGTGTCACTGCCAGCGTACGGGCCAGGGGTACGCAACGGTGTAAGGTAAGATGTAGGGCTGGTGGTTGGTTTCCGTTCCAGGTTAGGGTTAGGGTAAGGGAACGGCAAGGCTTAGGGCACAGGTGAGGGTACCGAAACGTGGGAGGGTCAGGCTACATGCTGACGCACGGTTCAGTGCCAGCGTATGGGCCAGGAATAAGTTACGGCGTAAGGTAAGGTGTAGGGCTGGTGGTGGGTTTCCGTTCGTGGCTAGGGTTAGGGTTAGGGAACGGCAAGGCTTAGGGCACAGGTGAGGGTACGGAAACGTGGGAGGGTCAGGCTACGTGCTGACGCACGGGTCAGTGCCAGCGTGCGGGTCAGTAGCAGCGTACGGCGTAAGGTATGGTGTAGGGTTGGTGGTGGGTTACTATTCCGGGCTAGGGTTAGGGTTAGGGAATGGCAAGGCTTAGGGCACAGGTGAGGGTACGGAAACGTTGGAGGCTCAGACTACGTGCAGACGCATGGTTCAGTGCCAGCGTACGGGTCAGGAGTAGGATACGGCGTAAGGTAAGGTGTAGGGCTGGTGGTGGGATTCTATTCCGGGCTAGGGTTAGGGTTAGGGAAAGGCAAGGCTTAGGGCACAGGTGAGGTTACGGAAACGTGGGAGGGTCAGGCTACATGCAGACGAACGGTTCAGTGCCTGCGTACGGGCCAGGAATAGGTTACGGCGTAAGGTAAGGTGTAGGGCTGGTGGTGGGTTTCCGTTCCGGGCTAGGGTTATGGTTACGGAACGGCAAGGATTAGGGCACAGGTGAGGGAACTGAAACGTGGGAGGGTCAGGCTACGTGCTGACGCATGGGTCAGTGCCAGCATACCGGCCAGGAGTAGGGTATGGCGTAAGGTAATGTGTAGGGCTTGTGGTTGATTTCCTTTCCAGGCTAGGTTTAGGGTTAGGGAACGGCAAGGCTTAGGGCACAGGTGAGGGTACGGAAACGTGGGAGGGACGGGCTACGTGCTGACGCACGGGTCAGTGCCAGCGTACGGGCCAGGAGTAGGCAACGGCATAGGATACAGTGTAGGGCTGTTGGTGGATTTGCGTTCCGGGCTAGGGTTAGGGTTAGGGAACGGCAAGGCTTAGGGCACAGGTGAGGGTACGGAAACGTGGGAGGGTCAGGCTACGTGCTGACGCACGGGTCAGTGCCAGCGTACGGGTCAGTAGCAGCGTACGGCGTAAGGTATGGTGTAGGGCTGGTGGTGGGTTACTATTCCGGGCTAGGCTTAGGGTTAGGGAATGGCAAGGCTTAGGGCACAGGTGAGGGTACGGAAACGTGGGAGGGTCAGGCTACGTGCTGACGCACGTGTCAGTGCCAGCGTACGGGCCAGGAGTAGGCAACGGCGTAGGATAAAGTGTAGAGCTGGTGGTGGATTTGCGTTCTGGGCTAGGGTTAGGGTTAGGGAACGGCAAGTCTTAGGGCACAGGTCAGGGTACAGAAACGCGGGATTGTAAGGCTACGTGCTGATGCACGGTTCAGTGCCAGAGTACAGGCCAGGAGTAGGCAACGGCGTAGGGTAAGGTGTAGGGCTGGTGGTGGGTTTCTGTTCCGGGCTAGGGTTAGGGTTAGGGAACGGCAAGGCTTAGGGCACAGGTGAGGGTACGTAAACGTGGGAGTGTCAGGCTACGTGCTGACGCACGGGTCAATGCCAGCGTACGGGCGAGGAGTAAACAACGGCGTAAGGTAAGGTTTAGGGCTGGTGGGGGTTTACGTTCCGGACTAGGGTTAGGGTTAGGGAACGGCAAGGCTTAGGGCACAGGTCAGGGTACGGAAACGCATGAGGGTAAGGCTACGTGCTGATGCACGGTTCAGTGCCAGAGTACAGGCCAGGAGTAGGCAACGGCGTAGGGTAAGGTGTAGGGCTGGTGGTGGGTTTCCGTTCCGGGCTAGGTTTAGGGTTAGGGAACGGCAAGGCTTAGGGCACAGGTGAGGTACGTAAACGTTGGAGGGTCAGGCTACGTGCTGACGCACGGGTCAATGCCAGCGTACGGGCGAGGAGTAGGCAACGACGTAAGGTAAGGTGTACGGCTGGTGGTTGGTTTCCGTTCCAGGCTAGGGTTAGGGTTAGGGAATGGCACGGTTTAGGGCACAGGTGAGGGTACGGAAACGTGGGAGGGTCAGGCTACGTGCTGACGCACGGTTCAGTGCCAGCGTATGGGCCAGGAATAGGGTACGGCGTAAGGTAAGGTTTTGGGCTGGTGGTGGGTTTCTAATCTGGGCTAGGGTTAGGGTTAGGGAACGGCAAGTCTTAGGGCAAAGGAGAGGGTACGGAAACGTGGGAGGGTCAGGCTACGTGCTGACGCACGGTTCAGTGCCAGCGTACGGGCCAGGAATAAGGTACGGCGTAAGGTAAGGTGTACGGCTGGTGGTGGGTTTCCGTTCCGGGCTAGGGTTAGGGTTAGGGAACGGCAAGGCTTAGGGCACATGTGAGGGTACAGAAACGTGGGAGGGTCAGGCTACGTGCTGACGCACGGGTCAGTGCCAGCGTGCGGGTCAGTAGCAGCGTACGGCGTAAGGTATGGTGTAGGGCTGGTGGTGGGTTACTATTCCGGGCTAGGGTTAGGGTTAGGGAATGGCAAGGCTTAGGGCACAGGTGAGGGTACGGAAACCTGGGAGGGTCAGGCTATGTGCTGACGCACGGGTTAGTGCCAGCGTACGGGCCAGGAGTAGGCAACGGCGTAAGGTAAGGTGTAGGGCTGGTGGTTGGTTTCCGTTCCAGGCTAGGGTTAGGGTTAGGGATCGGCAAGGCTTAGGGCACAGGTGAGGGTACGGAAACGTGGGAGGGTCGGGCTACGTGCTGACGCACGGGTCAGTGCCAGCGTACGGCTCAGGAGTAGGCAATGGCGTAGGATAAAGTGTAGGGCTGGTGGTGGATTTGCGTTCTGGGCTAGGGTTAGGGTTAGGGAAAGGCAAGGCTTAGGGCACAGGTGAGGTTACGGAAACGTGGGAGGGTCAGGCTACATGCTGACGCACGGTTCAGTGCCAGCGTACGGGCCAGGAATAGGTTACGGCGTAAGGTAAGGTGTAGGGCTGGTGGTGGTTTTCCGTTCCGGGCTAGGGTTATGGTTAGGGAACGGCAAGGCTTAGGGCACAGGTGAGGGTACTGAAACGTGGGAGGGTCAGGCTACGTGCTGACGCATGGGTCAGTGCCAGCGTACGGGCCAGGAGTAGGGTACGGCGTAAGGTAAAGTGTAGCTCTTGTGGTTGATTTCCTTTCAAGGCTAGGTTTAGGGTTAGGGAACGGCAAGGCTTAGGGCACAGGTGAGGGTACGGAAACGTGAGAGGGACGGCCTACGTGCTGACGCACGGGTCAGTGCCAGCGTACGGAACAGGAGTAGGCAAGGGCATAGGATAGAGTGTAGGGCTGGTGGTGGATTTGCGTTCAGGGCTAGGGTTAGGGTTAGGGAACGGCAAGGCTTAGGGCACAGGTGAGGGTATGGAAACTTGGGAGGGTCAGGCTACATGCTGACGCAATGTTCAGTGCCAGCGTACGGGCCAGGAATAGGGTACGGCTTAAGGTAAGGTGTACGGCTGGTGGTGGGTTTCCGTTCCGGGCTAGGGTTAGGGTTAGGGAACGGCAAGGCTTAGGGCACAGGTGAGGTTACAGAAACGTGGGACGGTCAGGCTACGTGCTGACACATGTGTCAATGCCAGCATACGGGCGAGGAGTAGGCAACGGCGTAAGGTAAGGTGTACGGCTTGTGGTTGGTTTCCGTTCCAGGCTAAGGTTAGGGTTAGGGAACGGCAAGGCTTAGGGCACAGGTGATGGTACGGAAACGTGGGAGGGTCAGGCTACGTGCTGACGCACGGTTCAGTGCCAGCGTACGGGCCAGGAATAGGGAACGGCGTAAGGTAAGGTGTAGGGCTGGTGGTGGGTTTCCGTTCCGGGCTAGGGTTAGGGTTAGGGAACGGCAAGGCTTAGGGCACAGGTCAGGGTACGGAAACGCGGGAGGGTAAGGCTACGTGCTGATGCACGGGTCAGTACCAGAGTACAGGCCAGTAGTAGGCAACGGCGTAGGGTAAGGTTTTGGGCTGGTGGTGGGATTCCATTCCGGGCAAGGGTTAGGGTTAGGGAACCGCAGGGCTTAGGGCACAGGTGAGGGTACGGAGACGAGGGAGGGTCTGGCTACGTGCTGACGCACGGTTCAATGCCAGCATACGGGCCAGGAGTAGGCAACGGCGTAAGGTAAGGTGTAGGGCTGGTGGTTGGTTTCTGTTCCAGGCTAGGGTTAGGGTTAGGGAACGGCAAGGCTTAGGGCACAGGTGAGGATACGGAAACGTTGGAGGGTCGGGCTACGTGCTGATGCACGGGTCAGTGCCAGCGTACGGGTCAGCAGTAGGGTACGGCGTAATGTAAGGTGTAGGGCTGGTGGTGGGTTTCTATTCCGGGCTAGGGTTAGGGTTAGGGAACGGCAAGGCTTAGGGCACAGGTGAGGGTACGGAATCTTGGGAGGGTCAGGCTACATGCTGACGCACTGTTCAGTGCCAGCGTACGGGCCAGGAATAGGGTACGGCGTAAGGTAAGGTGTAGGGCTGGTGGTAGGTTTCTAATCCGGGCTAGGGTTAGGGTTAGGGAACGGCAAGTCTTAGGGCAAAGGAGAGGGTACGGAAACGTGGGAGGGTCAGGCTACGTGCTGACGCATGGTTCAGTGCCAGCGTACGGGTCAGGAGTAGGATACGGCGTAAGGTAAGGTGTAGGGCTGGTGGTGGGATTCTATTCCGGGCTAGGGTTAGGGTTAGGGAAAGGCAAGGCTTAGGGCACAGGTGAGGTTACGGAAACGTGGGAGGGTCAGGCTACATGCAGACGAACGGTTCAGTGCCTGCGTACGGGCCAGGAATAGGTTACGGCGTAAGGTAAGGTGTAGGGCTGGTGGTGGGTTTCCGTTCCGGGCTAGGGTTATGGTTAGGGAACGGCAAGGCTTAGGGCACAGGTGAGGGAACTGAAACGTGGGAGGGTCAGGCTACGTGCTGACGCATGGGTCAGTGCCAGCATACCGGCCAGGAGTAGGGTACGGCGTAAGGTAAAGTGTAGGGCTTGTGGTTGATTTCCTTTCCAGGCTAGGTTTAGGGTTAGGGAACGGCAAGGCTTAGGGCACAGGTGAGGGTAAGGAAACGTGGGAGGGACCGGCTACGTGCTGACGCACGGGTCAGTGCCAGCGTACGGGCCAGGAGTAGGCAACGGCGTAAGGTAAGGTGTAGGGCTGGTGGTTGGTTTCCGTTCCAGGCTAGGGTTAGGGTTAGGGAACGGCAAGGCTTAGGGCACAAGTGAGGGTACGGAAACGTGGTAGGGTCGGGCTACGTGCTGACGCAAGGGTCAGTGCCAGCGTACGGGCCAGGAGTAGGCAACGGCGTAGGATAAAGTGTAGGGCTGGTGGTGGATTTGCGTTCTGGGCTAGGGTTAGGGTTAGGGAACGGCAAGTCTTAGGGCACAGGTCAGGGTACAGAAACGCGGGAATGTAAGGCTACGTGCTGATGCACGGTTCAGTGCCAGAGTACAGGCCAGGAGTAGGCAACGGCGTAGGGTAAGGTGTAGGGCTGGTGGTGGGTTTCCGTTCCGGGCTAGGGTTAGGGTTAGGGAACGGCAAGGCTTAGGGCACAGGTGAGGGTACGTAAACGTGGGAGTGTCAGGCTACGTGCTGACGCACGGGTCAATGCCAGCGTACGGGCGAGGAGTAGGCAACGGCGTAAGGTAAGGTTTAGGGCTGGTGGGGGTTTACGTTCCGGACTAGGGTTAGGGTTAGGGAACGGCAAGGCTTAGGGCACAGGTCAGGGTACGGAAACGCGTGAGGGTAAGGCTACGTGCTGATGCACGGTTCAGTGCCAGAGTACAGGCCAGGAGTAGGCAACGGCGTAGGGTAAGGTGTACGGCTGGTGGTTGGTTTCCGTTCCAGGCTAGGGTTAGGGTTAGGGAATGGCACGGTTTAGGGCACAGGTGAGGGTACGGAAACGTGGGAGGGTCAGGCTACGTGCTGACGCACGGTTCAGTGCCAGCGTATGGGCCAGGAATAGGGTACAGCGTAAGGTAAGGTGTAGGGCTGGTGGTGGGTTTCTAATCCGGGCTAGGGTTAGGGTTAGGGAACGGCAAGTCTTAGGGCAAAGGAGAGGGTACGGAAACGTGGGAGGGTCAGGCTACGTGCTGACGCACGGTTCAGTGCCAGCGTACGGGCCAGGAATAGGGTACGGCGTAAGGTAATGTGTACGGCTGGTGGTGGGTTTCCGTTCCGGGCTACGGTTAGGGTTAGGGAACGGCAAGGCTTAGGGCACATGTGAGGGTACAGAAACGTGGGAGGGTCAGGCTACGTGCTGACGCACGGGTCAGTGCCAGCGTGCGGGTCAGTAGCAGCGTACGGCGTAATGTATGGTGTAGGGCTGGTGGTGGGTTACTATTCCGGGCTAGGGTTAGGGTTAGGGAACGGCAAGGCTTAGGGCACAGGTGAGGGTACGGAAACGTGGGAGGGTCGGGCTACGTGCTGACGCACGGGTCAGTGCCAGCGTACGGGCCAGGAGTAGGCAACGGCGTAGGATAAAGTGTAGGGCTGGTGGTGGATTTGCGTTCTGGGCTAGGGTTAGGGTTAGGGAAAGGCAAGGCTTAGGGCACAGGTGAGGTTACGGAAACGTGGGAGGGTCAGGCTACATGCTGACGCACGGTTCAGTGCCAGCGTACGGGCCAGGAATAGGTTACGGCGTAAGGTAAGGTGTAGGGCTGGTGGTGGTTTTCCGTTCTGGGCTAGGGTTATGGTTAGGGAACGGCAAGGCTTAGGGCACAGGTGAGGGTACTGAAACGTGGGAGGGTCAGGCTACGTGCTGACGCATGGGTCAGTGCCAGCGTACGGGCCAGGAGTAGGGTACGGCGTAAGGTAAAGTGTAGCGCTTGTGGTTGATTTCCTTTCCAGGCTAGGTTTAGGGTTAGGGAACGGCAAGGCTTAGGGCACAGGTGAGGGTACGGAAACGTGAGAGGGACGGGCTACGTGCTGACGCACGGGTCAGTGCCAGCGTACGGAACAGGAGTAGGCAACGGCATACGATACAGTGTAGGGCTGGTGGTGGATTTGCGTTCAGGGCTAGGGTTAGGGTTAGGGAACGGCAAGGCTTAGGGCACAGGTGAGGGTATGGAAACTTGGGAGGGTCAGGCTACATGCTGACGCAATGTTCAGTGCCAGCGTACGGGCCAGGAATAGGGTACGGCGTAAGGTAAGGTGTACGGCTGGTGGTGGGTTTCCGTTCCGGGCTAGGGTTAGGGTTAGGGAACGGCAAGGCTTAGGGCACAGGTGAGGTTACAGAAACGTGGGACGGTCAGGCTACGTGCTGACACATGTGTCAATGCCAGCATACGGGCGAGGAGTAGGCATCGGCGTAAGGTAAGGTGTACGGCTGGTGGTTGGTTTCCGTTCCAGGCTAAGGTTAGGGTTAGGGAACGGCAAGGCTTAGGGCACAGGTGATGGTACGGAAACGTGGGAGGGTCAGGCTACGTGCTGACGCACGGTTCAGTGCCAGCGTACGGGCCAGGAATAGGGAACGGCGTAAGGTAAGTTGTAGGGCTGGTGGTGGGTTTCCGTTCCGGGCTAGGGTTAGGGTTAGGGAACGGCAAGGCTTAGGGCACACGTCAGGGTACGGAAACGCGGGAGGGTAAGGCTACGTGCTGATGCACGGGTCAGTACCAGAGTACAGGCCAGTAGTAGGCAACGGCGTAGGGTAAGGTTTTGGGCTGGTGGTGGGATTCCATTCCGGGCTAGGGTTAGGGTTAGGGAACCGCAGGGCTTAGGGCACAGGTGAGGGTACGGAGACGAGGGAGGGTCTGGCTACGTGCTGACGCACGGGTCAATGCCAGCATATGGGCCAGGAGTAGGCAACGGCGTAAGGTAAGGTGTAGGGCTGGTGGTTGGTTTCTGTTCCAGGCTAGGGTTAGGGTTAGGGAACGGCAAGGCTTAGGGCACAGTTGAGGGTACGGAAACGTTGGAGGGTCGGGCTACGTGCTGATGCACGGGTCAGTGCCAGCGTACGGGTCAGAAGTAGGGTACGGCGTAATGTAAGGTGTAGGGCTGGTGGTGGGTTTCTATTCCGGGCTAGGGTTAGGGTTAGGGAACTGCAAGGCTTAGGGCACAGGTGAGGGTACGGAAACTTGGGAGGGTCAGGCTACATGCTGACGCACTGTTCAGTGCCAGCGTACGGGCCAGGTATAGGGTACGGCGTAAGGTAAGGTGTAGGGCTGGTGGTAGGTTTCTAATCCGGGCTAGGGTTAGGGTTAGGGAACGGCAAGTCTTAGGGCAAAGGAGAGGGTACGGAAACGTGGGAGGGTCAGGCTACGTGCTGACGCATGGTTCAGTGCCAGCGTACGGGCAAGGAATAGGGTACGGCGTAAGGTAAGGTGTACGGCTAGTGGTGGGTTTCCGTTCCGGGCTAGGGTTAGGGTTAGGGAACGGCAAGGCTTAGGGCACAGGTGAGGTTACAGATACGTGGGACTGTCAGGCTACGTGCTGACGCACGTTTCAGTGCCAGCGTATGGGCCAGTTGCAGCGTACGGCGTAAGGTATGGTGTAGGGCTGGTGGTGGGTTACTATTCCGGGCTACGGTTAGGGTTAGGGAATGGCAAGTCTTAGGGCACAGGTGAGGGTACGGAAACGTGGGAGCGTCAGGCTACGTGCTGACGCACGTGTCAGTGCCAGCGTACGGGCCAGTAGTAGGCAACAGCGTAAGGTAAGGTGTAGGGCTGGTGGTTGGTTTCCGTTCCAGGCTAGGGTTAGGGTTAGGGAACGGCAAGGCTTAGGGCACAGGTGAG
Source organism: Mesoplodon bidens (assembly GCF_964165515.1). Classification (NCBI taxonomy): domain Eukaryota; kingdom Metazoa; phylum Chordata; class Mammalia; order Artiodactyla; family Ziphiidae; genus Mesoplodon; species Mesoplodon bidens. Next base: position 174,912 of record NW_027672236.1, on the reverse strand, counting down.
GGTACGGAAACGTGGGAGGGTCGGGCTACGTGCTGACGCACGGGTCAGTGCCAGCGTACGGACCAGGAGTAGGCAACGGCGTAGGATAAAGTGTAGGGCTGGTGGTGGATTTGCGTTCTGGGCTAGGGTTAGGGTTAGGGAACCGCAAGGCTTAGGGCACAGGTCAGGGTACAGAAACGCGGGAGGGTAAGGCTATGTGCTGATGCACGGTTCAGTGCCAGAGTACAGGCCAGGAGTAGGCAACGGCGTAGGGTAAGGTGTAGGGCTGGTGGTGGGTTTCCGTTCCGGGCTAGGGTTAGGGTTAGGGAACGGCAAGGCTTAGGGCACAGGTGAGGGTACGTAAACGTGGGAGTGTCAGGCTACGTGCTGACGCACGGGTCAATGCCAGCGTACGGGCGAGGAGTAGGCAACGGCGTAAGGTTATGTTTAGGGCTGGTGGTGGGTTTCCGTTCCGGACTAGGGTTAGGGTTAGGGAAAGGCAAGGCTTAGGGCACAGGTCAGGGTACGGAAACGCGTGAGGGTAAGGCTACGTGCTGATGCACGGTTCAGTGCCAGAGTACAGGCCAGGATAGGCAACGGCGTAGGGTAAGGTGTAGGGCTGGTGGTGGGTTTCCGTTCAGGGCTAGGGTTAGGGTTAGGGAACGGCAAGGCTTAGGGCACAGGTGAGGGTACGGAAACGTGGGAGGGTCAGGCTACATGCTGACGCACGGTTCAGTGCCAGCGTACGGGCCAGGAATAGGGTACGGCGTAAGGTAAGGTGTAGGGCTGGTGGTGGGTTTCTAATCCGGGCTAGGGTTAGGGTTAGGGAACGGCAAGTCTTAGGGCAAAGGAGAGGGTACGGAAACGTGGGAGGGTCAGGCTACGTGCTGACGCAAAGTTCAGTGCCAGCGTACGGGCCAGGAATATGGTACGGCGTAAGGTAAGGTGTACGGCTGGTGGTGGGTTTCCGTTCCGGGCTAGGGTTAGGGTTAGGGAACGGCAAGGCTTAGGGCACAGGTGAAGTTACAGAAACGTGGGATGGTCAGGGTACGTGCTGACGCACGTGTCAGTGCCAGCGTACGGGCCAGGGGTAGGCAACGGCGTAAGGTAAGATGTAGGGCTGGTGGTTGGTTTCCGTTCCAGGCTAGGGTTAGGGTAAGGGAACGGCAAGGCTTAGGGCACAGGTGAGGGTACCGAAACGTGGGAGGGTCAGGCTACATGCTGACGCACGGTTCAGAGCCAGCGTATGGGCCAGGAATAAGTTACGGCGTAAGGTAAGGTGTAGGGCTGGTGGTGGGTTTCCGTTCGGGGCTAGGGTTAGGGTTAGGGAACGGCAAGGCTTAGGGCACAGGTGAGGGTACGGAAACGTGGGAGGGTCAGGCTACGTGCTGACGCACGGGTCAGTGCCAGCGTGCGGGTCAGTAGCAGCGTACGGCGTAAGGTATGGTGTAGGGCTGGTGGTGGGTTACTATTCCGGGCTAGGGTTAGTGTTAGGGAATGGCAAGGCTTAGGGCACAGGTGAGGGTACGGAAACGTGGGAGGGTCAGGCTATGTGCTGACGCACGGGTCAGTGCCAGCGTACGGGCCAGGAGTAGGCAACAGCGTAAGGTAAGGTGTAGGGCTGGTGGTTGGTTTCAGTTCCAGGCTAGGGTTAGGGTTAGGGAACGGCAAGGCTTAGGGCACAGGTGAGGGTACGGAAACGTGGGAGGGTCGGGCTACGTGCTGACGCACGGGTCAGTGCCAGCGTACGGCTCAGGAGTAGGCAATGGCGTAGGATAAAGTGTAGGGCTGGTGGTGGATTTGCGTTCTGGGCTAGGGTTAGGGTTAGGGAAAGGCAAGGCTTAGGGCACAGGTGAGGTTACGGAAATGTGGGAGGGTCAGGCTACATGCTGACGCACGGTTCAGTGCCAGCGTACGGGCCAGGAATAGGTTACGGCGTAAGGTAAGGTGTAGGGCTGGTGGTGGTTTTCCGTTCCGGGCTAGGGTTATGGTTAGGGAACGGCAAGGCTTAGGGCACAGGTGAGGGTACTGAAACGTGGGAGGGTCAGGCTACGTGCTAATGCATGGGTCAGTGCCAGCGTACGGGCCAGGAGTAGGGTACGGCGTAAGGTAAAGTGTAGCGCTTGTGGTTGATTTCCTTTCAAGGCTAGGTTTAGGGTTAGGGAACGGCAAGGCTTAGGGCACAGGTGAGGGTACGGAAACGTGAGAGGGACGGGCTACGTGCTGACGCACGGGTCAGTGCCAGCGTACGGAACAGGAGTAGGCAAGGGCATAGGATAGAGTGTAGGGCTGGTGGTGGATTTGCGTTCAGGGCTAGGGTTAGGGTTAGGGAACGGCAAGGCTTAGGGCACAGGTGAGGGTATGGAAACTTGGGAGGGTCAGGCTACATGCTGACGCAATGTTCAGTGCCAGCGTACGGGCCAGGAATAGGGTACGGCGTAAGGTAAGGTGTACGGCTGGTGGTGGGTTTCCGTTCCGGGCTAGGGTTAGGGTTAGGGAACGGCAAGGCTTAGGGCACAGGTGAGGTTACAGTAACGTGGGACGGTCAGGCTACATGCTGACACATGTGTCAATGCCAGCATACGGGCGAGGAGTAGGCAACGGCGTAAGGTAAGGTGTACGGCTGGTGGTTGGTTTCCGTTCCAGGCTAAGGTTAGGGTTAGGGAACGGCAAGGCTTAGGGCACAGGTGATGGTACGGAAACGTGGGAGGGTCAGGCTACGTGCTGACGCACGGTTCAGTGCCAGCGTATGGGCCAGGAATAGGGAACGGCGTAAGGTAAGGTGTAGGGCTGGTGGTGGGTTTCCGTTCCGGGCTAGGGTTAGGGTTAGGGAACGGCAAGGCTTAGGGCACAGGTCAGGGTACGGAAACGCGGGAGGGTAAGGCTACGTGCTGATGCACGGGTCAGTACCAGAGTACAGGCCAGTAGTAGGCAACGGCGTAGGGTAAGGTTTTGGGCTGGTGGTGGGATTCCATTCCGGGCTAGGGTTAGGGTTAGGGAACGGCAAGGCTTAGGGCACAGGTGAGGGTACGGAAACGTGGGAGGGACCGGCTACGTGCTGACGCACGGGTCAGTGCCAGCGTACGGGCCAGGAGTAGGCAACGGCGTAAGGTAAGGTGTAGGGCTGGTGGTTGGTTTCCGTTCCAGGCTAGGGTTAGGGTTAGGGAACGGCAAGGCTTAGGGCACAAGTGAGGGTACGGAAACGTGGTAGGGTCGGGCTACGTGCTGACGCAAGGGTCAGTGCCAGCGTACGGGCCAGGAGTAGGCAACGGCGTAGGATAAAGTGTAGGGCTGGTGGTGGATTTGCGTTCTGGGCTAGGGTTAGGGTTAGTGAACGGCAAGTCTTAGGGCACAGGTCAGGGTACAGAAACGCGGGAATGTAAGGCTACGTGCTGATGCACGGTTCAGTGCCAGAGTACAGGCCAGGAGTAGGCAACGGCGTAGGGTAAGGTGTAGGGCTGGTGGTGGGTTTCCGTTCCGGGCTAGGGTTAGGGTTAGGGAACGGCAAGGCTTAGGGCACAGGTGAGGGTACGTAAACGTGGGAGTGTCAGGCTACGTGCTGACGCACAGGTCAATGCCAGCGTACGGGCGAGGAGTAGGCAACGGCGTAAGGTAAGGTTTAGGGCTGGTGGGGGTTTACGTTCCGGACTAGGGTTAGGGTTAGGGAACGGCAAGGCTTAGGGCACAGGTCAGGGTACGGAAACGCGTGAGGGTAAGGCTACGTGCTGATGCACGGTTCAGTGCCAGAGTACAGGCCAGGAGTAGGCAACGGCGTAGGGTAAGGTGTAGGTCTGGTGGTGGGTTTCCGTTCCGGGCTAGGGTTAGGGTTAGGGAACGGCAAGGCTTAGGGCACAGGTGAGGTACGTAAACGTGGGAGGGTCAGGCTACGTGCTGACGCACGGGTCAATGCCAGCGTACGGGCGAAGAGTAAGCAACGACGTAAGGTAAGGTGTACGGCTGGTGGTTGGTTTCCGTTCCAGGCTAGGGTTAGGGTTAGGGAATGGCACGGTTTAGGGCACAGGTGAGGGTACGGAAACGTGGGAGGGTCAGGCTACGTGCTGACGCACGGTTCAGTGCCAGCGTATGGGCCAGGAATAGGGTACAGCGTAAGGTAAGGTGTAGGGCTGGTGGTGGGTTTCTAATCCGGGCTAGGGTTAGGGTTAGGGAACGGCAAGTCTTAGGGCAAAGGAGAGGGTACGGAAACGTGGGAGGGTCAGGCTACGTGCTGACGCACGGTTCAGCGCCAGCGTACGGGCCAGGAATAGGGTACGGCGTAAGGTAATGTGTACGGCTGGTGGTGGGTTTCCGTTCCGGGCTAGGGTTAGGGTTAGGGAACGGCAAGGCTTAGGGCACATGTGAGGGTACAGAAACGTGGGAGGGTCAGGCTACGTGCTGACGCACGGGTCAGTGCCAGCGTGCGGGTCAGTAGCAGCGTACGGCGTAAGGTATGGTGTAGGGCTGGTGGTGGGTTACTATTCCGGGCTAGGGTTAGGGTTAGGGAATGGCAAGGCTTAGGGCACAGGTGAGGGTACGGAAACCTGGGAGGGTCAGGCTATGTGCTGACGCACGGGTCAGTGCCAGCGTACGGGCCAGGAGTAGGCAACGGCATAAGGTAAGGTGTAGGGCTGGTGGTTGGTTTCCGTTCCAGGCTAGGGTTAGGGTTAGGGAACGGCAAGGCTTAGGGCACAGGTGAGGGTACGGAAACGTGGGAGGGTCGGGCTACGTGCTGACGCACGGGTCAGTGCCAGCGTACGGGCCAGGAATAGGTTACGGCGTAAGGTAAGGTGTAGGGCTGGTGGTGGTTTTCCGTTCTGGGCTAGGGTTATGGTTAGGGAACGGCAAGGCTTAGGGCACAGGTGAGGGTACTGAAACGTGGGAGGGTCAGGCTACGTGCTGACGCATGGGTCAGTGCCAGCGTACGGACCAGGAGTAGGGTACGGCGTAAGGTAAAGTGTAGCGCTTGTGGTTGATTTCCTTTCCAGGCTAGGTTTAGGGTTAGGGAACGGCAAGGCTTAGGGCACAGGTGAGGGTACGGAAACGTGAGAGGGACGGGCTACGTGCTGACGCACGGGTCAGTGCCAGCGTACGGAACAGGAGTAGGCAACGGCATAGGATACAGTGTAGGGCTGGTGGTGGATTTGCGTTCAGGGCTAGGGTTAGGGTTAGGGAACGGCAAGGCTTAGGGCACAGGTGAGGGTATGGAAACTTGGGAGGGTCAGGCTACATGCTGACGCAATGTTCAGTGCCAGCGTACGGGCCAGGAATAGGGTACGGCGTAAGGTAAGGTGTACGGCTGGTGGTGGGTTTCCGTTCCGGGCTAGGGTTAGGGTTAGGGAACGGCAAGGCTTAGGGCACAGGTGAGGTTACTGAAACGTGGGACGGTCAGGCTACGTGCTGACACATGTGTCAATGCCAGCATACGGGCGAGGAGTAGGCATCGGCGTAAGGTAAGGTGTACGGCTGGTGGTTGGTTTCCGTTCCAGGCTAAGGTTAGGGTTAGGGAACGGCAAGGCTTAGGGCACAGGTGATGGTACGGAAACGTGGGAGGGTCAGGCTACGTGCTGACGCACGGTTCAGTGCCAGCGTACGGGCCAGGAATAGGGAACGGCGTAAGGTAAGTTGTAGGGCTGATGGTGGGTTTCCGTTCCGGGCTAGGGTTAGGGTTAGGGAACGGCAAGGCTTAGGGCACACGTCAGGGTACGGAAACGCGGGAGGGTAAGGCTACGTGCTGATGCACGGGTCAGTACCAGAGTACAGGCCAGTAGTAGGCAACGGCGTAGGGTAAGGTTTTGGGCTGGTGGTGGGATTCCATTCCGGGCTAGGGTTAGGGTTAGGGAACCGCAGGGCTAAGGGCACAGGTGAGGGTACGGAGACGAGGGAGGGTCTGGCTACGTGCTGACGCTCGGGTCAATGCCAGCATATGGGCCAGGAGTAGGCAACGGCGTAAGGTAAGGTGTAGGGCTGGTGGTTGGTTTCTGTTCCAGGCTAGGGTTAGGGTTAGGGAACGGCAAGGCTTAGGGCACAGTTGAGGGTACGGAAACGTTGGAGGGTCGGGCTACGTGCTGATGCACGGGTCAGTGCCAGCGTACGGGTCAGAAGTAGGGTACGGCGTAATGTAAGGTGTAGGGCTGGTGGTGGGTTTCTATTCCGGGCTAGGGTTAGGGTTAGGGAACTGCAAGGCTTAGGGCACAGGTGAGGGTACGGAAACTTGGGAGGGTCAGGCTACATGCTGACGCACTGTTCAGTGCCAGCGTACGGGCCAGGAATAGGGTACGGCGTAAGGTAAGGTGTAGGGCTGGTGGTAGGTTTCTAATCCGGGCTAGGGTTAGGGTTAGGGAACGGCAAGTCTTAGGGCAAAGGAGAGGGTACGGAAACGTGGGAGGGTCAGGCTACGTGCTGACGCATGGTTCAGTGCCAGCGTACGGGCCAGGAATAGGGTACGGCGTAAGGTAAGGTGTACGGCTAGTGGTGGGTTTCCGTTCCGGGCTAGGGTTAGGGTTAGGGAACGGCAAGGCTTAGGGCACAGGTGAGGTTACAGATACGTGGGACTGTCAGGCTACGTGCTGACGCACGTGTCAGTGCCAGCGTACGGGCCAGTAGTAGGCAACAGCGTAAGGTAAGGTGTAGGGCTGGTGGTTGGTTTCCGTTCCAGGCTAGGGTTAGGGTTAGGGAACGGCAAGGCTTAGGGCACAGGTGAGGGTACGGAAACGTGGGAGGGTCGGGCTACGTGCTGACGCACGGGTCAGTGCCAGCGTACGGACCAGGAGTAGGCAACGGCGTAGGAGAAAGTGTAGGGCTGGTGGTGTATTTGCGTTCTGGGCTAGGGTTAGGGTTAGGGAACCGCAAGGCTTAGGGCACAGGTCAGGGTACAGAAACGCGGGAGGGTAAGGCTATGTGCTGATGCACGGTTCAGTGCCAGAGTACAGGCCAGGAGTAGGCAACGGCGTAGGGTAAGGTGTAGGGCTGGTGGTGGGTTTCCGTTCCGGGCTAGGGTTAGGGTTAGGGAACGGCAAGGCTTAGGGCACAGGTGAGGGTACGTAAACGTGGGAGTGTCAGGCTACGTGCTGACGCACGGGTCAATGCCAGCGTACGGGCGAGGAGTAGGCAACGGCGTAAGGTTATGTTTAGGGCTGGTGGTGGGTTTCCGTTCCGGACTAGGGTTAGGGTTAGGGAAAGGCAAGGCTTAGGGCACAGGTCAGGGTACGGAAACGCGTGAGGTTAAGGCTACGTGCTGATGCACGGTTCAGTGCCAGAGTACAGGCCAGGATAGGCAATGGCGTAGGGTAAGGTGTAGGGCTGGTGGTGGGTTTCCGTTCAGGGCTAGGGTTAGGGTTAGGGAACGGCAAGGCTTAGGGCACAGGTGAGGGTACGGAAACGTGGGAGGGTCAGGCTACGTGCTGACGCACGGTTCAGTGCCAGCGTACGGGCCAGGAATAGGGTACGGCGTAAGGTAAGGTGTAGGGCTGGTGGTGGGTTTCTAATCCGGGCTAGGGTTAGGGTTAGGGAACGGCAAGTCTTAGGGCAAAGGAGAGGGTACGGAAACGTGGGAGGGTCAGGCTACGTGCTGACGCAAAGTTCAGTGCCAGCGTACGGGCCAGGAATATGGTACGGCGTAAGGTAATGTGTACGGCTGGTGGTGGGTTTCCGTTCCGGGCTAGGGTTACGGTTAGGGAACGGCAAGGCTTAGGGCACAGGTGAAGTTACAGAAACGTGGGATGGTCAGGCTACGTGCTGACGCACGTGTCAGTGCCAGCGTACGGGCCAGGGGTAGGCAACGGCGTAAGGTAAGATGTAGGGCTGGTGGTTGGTTTCCGTTCCAGGCTAGGGTTAGGGTAAGGGAACGGCAAGGCTTAGGGCACAGGTGAGGGTACCGAAACGTGGGAGGGTCAGGCTACATGCTGACGCACGGTTCAGAGCCAGCGTATGGGCCAGGAATAAGTTACGGCGTAAGGTAAGGTGTAGGGCTGGTGGTGGGTTACCGTTCGGGGCTAGGGTTAGGGTTAGGGAACGTCAAGGCTTAGGGCACAGGTGAGGGTACGGAAACGTGGGAGGGTCAGGCTACGTGCTGACGCACGGGTCAGTGCCAGCGTGCGGGTCAGTAGCAGCGTACGGCGTAAGGTATGGTGTAGGGCTGGTGGTGGGTTACTATTCCGGGCTAGGGTTAGTGTTAGGGAATGGCAAGGCTTAGGGCACAGGTGAGGGTACGGAAACGTGGGAGGGTCAGGCTATGTGCTGACGCATGGGTCAGTGCCTGCGTACGGGCCAGGAGTAGGCAACAGCGTAAGGTAAGGTGTAGGGCTGGTGGTTGGTTTCAGTTCCAGGCTAGGGTTAGGGTTAGGGAACGGCAAGGCTTAGGGCACAGGTGAGGGTACGGAAACGTGGGAGGGTCGGGCTACGTGATGACGCACGGGTCAGTGCCTGCGTACGGGCCAGGAGTAGGCAACGGCGTAGGATAAAGTTTAGGGCTGGTGGTGGATTTGCGTTCTGGGCTAGGGTTAGGGTTAGGGAACGGCGAGGCTTAGGGCACAGGTCATGGAACGGAAACGCGGGAGGGTAAGGCTACGTGCTGATGCACGGTTCAGTGCCAGAGTACAGGCCAGGAGTAGGCAACGGCGTAGGGTAAGGTGTAGGGCTGGTGGTGGGTTTCCGTTCCGGGCTAGGGTTAGGGTTAGGGAACGGCAAGGCTTAGGACACAGGTGAGGGTACGGAAACGTGAGAGGGATGGGCTACGTGCTGACGCACGGGTCAGTGGCAGCGTACGGAACAGGAGTAGGCAACGGCATAGGATAGAGTGTAGGGCTGGTGGTGGATTTGCGTTCAGGGCTAGGGTTAGGTTTAGGGAACGGCAAGGCTTAGGGCACAGGTGTGGGTATGGAAACGTGGGAGGGTCAGGCTACGTGCTGACGCACGGGTCAGTGCCAGCGTACGGGTCAGGAGTAGGGTACGGCGTAATGTAAGGTGTAGGGCTGGTGGTGGGTTTCTATTCCGGGCTAGGGTTAGGGTTAGGGAACGGCAAGGCTTAGGGCACAGGTGAGGGTACGGAAACTTGGGAGGGTCAGGCTATATGCTGACGCAATGTTCAGTGCCAGTGTACGGGCCAGGAATAGGGTACGGCGTAAGGTAAGGTGTAGGGCTGGTGGTGGGTTTCTAATCCTGGCTAGGGTTAGGGTTAGGGAACGGCATGTCTTAGGGCAAAGGAGAGGGTACGGAAACGTGGGAGGGTCAGGCTACATGCTGACGCACTGTTCAGTGCCAGCGTACGGGCCAGGAATAGGGTACGGCGTAAGGTAAGGTGTACGGCTGGTGGTGGGTTTCCGTTCCGGGCTAGGGTTAGGGTTAGGGAACGGCAAGGCTTAGGGCACAGTTGAGGTTACAGAAACGTGGCACGGTCAGGCTACGTGCTGACGCATGTGTCAATTCCAGCATACGGGCGAGGAGTAGGCAATGGCGTAAGGTAAGGTGTACGGCGGGTGGTTGGTTTCCTATCCAGGCTAAGGTTAGGGTTAGGGAACGGCAAGGCTTAGGGCACAGGTGATGGTACGGAAACGTGGGAGGGTCAGGCTACGTGCTGACGCACGGTTCAGTGCCAGCGTACGGGCCAGGAATAGGGAACGGCGTAAGGTAAGGTGTAGGGCTGGTGGTGGGTTTCCGTTCCGGGCTAGGGTTAGGGTTAGGGAACGGCAAGGCTTAGGGCACAGGTCAGGGTACGGAAACGCGGGAGGGTAAGGCTACAGGCTGATGCACGGGTCAGTACCAGAGTACAGGCCAGTAGTAGGCAACGGCGTAGGGTAAGGTTTTGCGCTGGTGGTGGGATTCCATTCCGGGCTAGGGTTAGGGTTAGGGAACCGCAGGGCTTAGCGCACAGGTGAGGGTACGGAGACGAGGGAGGGTCAGGCTACGTGCTGACGCACGGATCAATGCCAGCGTACGGGCCAGGAGTAGGCAACGGCGTAGGATAAAGTGTAGGGCTGGTGGTGGATTTGCGTTCCGGGCTAGGGTTAAGGTTAGGGAACGGCAAGGCTTAGGGCTCAGGTGAGGGAACGGAAACGTGGGAGGGTCAGGCTACGTGCTGACGCACGGTTCAGTGCCAGCGTACGGGCCAGGAATAGGGAACGGCGTAAGTTAAGGTGTAGGGCTGGTGGTGGGTTTCCGTTCCGGGCTAGGGTTAGGGTTAGGGAACGGCAAGGCTTAGGGCACAGGTCAGGGTACGGAAACGCGGGAGGGTAAGGCTACGTGCTGAAGCGCAGGTCAGTGCCAGAGTACACGCCAGTAGTAGGCAACGGCGTAGGGTAAGGTTTTGGGCTGGTTGTGGGTTTCCATTCCGGGCTAGTGTTAGGGTTAGGGAACCGCAAGGCTTAGGGCACAGGTGAGGGTACGGAGACGTGGGTGCGTCAGGCTACGTGCTGACGCATGGGTCAATGCCAGCGTACGGGCCAGGAGTAGGCAACGGCGTAAGGTATGGTGTAGGGCTGGTGGTTGGTTTCCGTTCCAGGCTAGGGTTAGGGTTAGGGAACGGCAAGGCTTAGGGCACAGGTGAGGGTACGGAAACGTGGGAGGGTCGGGCTACGTGCTGACGCACGGGTCAGTGCCAGCGTACGGGCCAGGAGTAGGCAACGGCGTAGGATAAAGTGTAGGGCTGGTGGTGGATTTGCGTTCTGGGCTAGGGTTAGGGTTAGGGAACGGCAAGGCTTAGGGCACAGGTCAGGGTACGGAAACGTGGTAGGCTAAGGCTACGTGCTGATGCACGGTTCAGTGCCAGAGTACAGGCCAGGAGTAGGCAACGGCGTAGGGTAAGGTGTAGGGCTGGTGGTGGCTTTCCGTTCCGGGCTAGGGTTAGGGTTAGGGAACGGAAAGGCTTAGGGCACAGGTGAGGGTACGTAAACGTGGGAGTGTCAGACTACGTGCTGACGCACGGGTCAATGCCAGCGTACGGGCGAGGAGTAGGCAACGGCGTAAGGTAAGGTTTAGGGCTGGTGGTGGGTTTCCGTTCCGGACTAGGGTTAGGGTTAGGGAACGGCGAGGCTTAGGGCACAGGTCAGGGTACGGAAACGCGGGAGGGTAAGGCTACGTGCTGATGCACGGTTCAGTGCCAGAGTACAGGCCAGGAGTAGGCAACGGCGTAGGGTAAGGTGTAGGGCTGGTGGTGGGTTTCCGTTCCGGGCTAGGGTTAGGGTTAGGTAACGCAAGGCTTAGGGCACAGGTGAGGGTACGTAAACGTGGGAGGGTCAGGCTACGTGCTGACGCACGGGTCAATGCCAGCGTACGGGCGAGGAGTAGGCAACGACGTAAGGTAAGGTGTACGGCTGGTGGTTGGTTTCCGTTCCAGGCTAGGGTTAGGGTTAGGGAATGGCAAGGCTTAGGGCACAGGTGAGGGTACGTAAACGTGGGAGGGTCAGGCTACGTGCTGACGCACGGTTCAGTGCCAGCGTACTGGCCAGGAATAGGGTACGGCGTAAGGTAAGGTGTAGGGCTGGTGGTGGGTTTCTAATCAGGGCTAGGGTTAGGGTTAGGGAACGGCAAGTCTTAGGGCAAAGGAGAGGATACGGAAACGTGGGAGGGTCAGGCTACGTGCTGACGCACGTTTCAGTGCCTGCGTACGGGCCAGGAATAGGGTACGGCGTAAGGTAAGGTGTACGGCTGGTGGTGGGTTTCCGTTCCGGTCTAGGGTTAGGGTTAGGGAATGGCAAGGCTTAGGGCACAGGTGAGGTTACAGAAACGTGGGACGGTCAGGCTACGTGCTGACGCACGTGTCAGTGCCAGCGTACGGGCCAGGGGTAGGCAATGGCGTAAGGTATGATGTAGGGCTGGTGGTTGGTTTCCGTTCCAGGCTAGGGTTAGGGTAAGGGAACGGCAAGGCTTAGGGCACAGGTGAGAGTACCGAAACGTGGGAGGGTCAGGCTACATGCTGACGCATGTTTCAGTGCCAGCGTATGGGCCAGGAATAAGTTACGGCGTAAGGTAAGGTGTAGGGCTTGTGGTGGGTTTCCGTTCGGGGCTAGGGTTAGGGTTAGGGAACGGCAAGGCTTAGGGCACAGGTGAGGGTACGGAAAGGTGGGAGGGTCAGGCTACGTGCTGACACACGGGTCGGTGCCAGCGTACGGGTCAGTAGCAGCGTACGGCGTAAGGTATGGTGTAGGGCTGGTGGTGGGTTACTATTCCGGGCTAGGGTTAGGGTTAGGGAATGGCAAGGCTTAGGGCACAGGTGAGGGTACGGAAACGTGGGAGGGTCAGGCTACGTGCTGACGCACGGGTCAGTGCCAGCGTACGGGCCAGGAATAGGCAACGGCGTAAGGTAAGGTGTAGGGCTGGTGGTTGGTTTCCGTTCATGGCTAGGGTTAGGGTTAGGGAACGGCAAGGCATAGGGCACAGGTGAGGGTACGGAAACGTGGGAGGGTCGGGCTACGTGCTGACGCACGGGTCAGTGCCAGCGTACGGGCCAGGAGTAGGCAACGGCGTAGGATAAAGTGTAAGGCTGGTGGTGGATTTGCGTTCTGGGCTAGGGTTAGGGTTAGGGAACGGCAAGGCTTAGGGCACATGTCAGGGAACGGAAACTCGGGAGGGTAAGGCTACGTGCTGATGCACGGTTCAGTGCAGAGTACAGGCCAGGAATAGGCAACGGCGTAGGGTAAGGTGTAGGGCTGGTGGTGGGTTTCCGTTCCAGGCTAGGGTTAGTGTTAGGGAACGGCAAGGCTTAGGGCACAGGTGAGGGTACGTAAACGTGGGAGGGTCGGGCTACGTGCTGACGGACTGGTCAGTGCCAGCGTACGGGCCAGGAGTAGGCAACTGCGTAGGATAAAGTGTAGGGCTGGTGGTGGATTTGCGTTCCTGGCTAGGGTTAGGGTTAGGGAACGGCAAGGCTTAGGGCACAGATGAGGGAACGGAAACGTGGGAGGGTCAGGCTACGTGCTGACACACGGTTCAGTGCCAGTGTACGGGCCAGGAATAGGGAACGGCGTAAGTTAAGGTGTAGGGCTGGTGGTGGGTTTCCGTTCCGGGCTAGGGTTAGGGTTAGGGAACGTCAAGGCTTAGGGCACAGGTGAGGGTACGGAAATGTTGGAGGCTCAGACTACGTGCTGACGCATGGTTCAGTGCCAGCGTACGGGTCAGGAGTAGGATACGGCGTAAGGTAAGGTGTAGGGCTGATGGTGGTTTTCTATTCCGGGCTAGGGTTAGGGTTAGGGAAAGGCAAGGCTTAGGGCACAGGTGAGGATACGGAAACGTGGGAGGGTCAGGCTACGTGCTGACGCATGGGTCAGTGCCAGCGTACGGGCCAGGAGTAGTGTACGGCGTAAGGTAAAGTGTAGCGCTTGTGGTTGATTTCCTTTCCAGGCTAGGTTTAGGGTTAGGGAACGGCAAGGCTTAGGGCACAGGTGAGGGTACGGAAACGTGAGAGGGACGGGCTACGTGCTGACGCACGGGTCAGTGCCAGCGTACGGAACAGGAGTAGGCAACGGCATAGGATACAGTGTAGGGCTGGTGGTGGATTTGCGTTCAGGGCTAGGGTTAGGGTTAGGGAACGGCAAGGCTTAGGGCACAGGTGAGGGTATGGAAACGTGGGAGGGTCAGGCTACGTGCTGACGCACGGGTCAGTGCCAGCGTACGGGTCAGGAGTAGGGTACGGCGTAATGTAAGGTGTAGGGCTGGTGGTGGGTTTCTATTCCGGGCTAGGGTTAGGGTTATGGAACGGCTAGGCTTAGGGCACAGGTGAGGGTACGGAAACTTGGGAGGCTCAGGCTACACGCTGACGCAATGTTCAGTGCCAGCGTACGGGCCAGGAATAGGGTACGGAGTAAGGTAAGGTGTAGGGATGGTGGTGGGTTTCTAATCCGGTCTAGGGTTAGGGTTAAGGAACGGCAAGTCTTAGGGCAAAGGAGAGGGTACGGAAACGTGGGAGGGTCAGGCTACATGCTGACGCACGGTTCAGTGCTAGCGTACGAGCCACGAATAGGGTAAGGCGTAAGGTAAGGTGTACGGCTGGTGGTGGGTTTCCGTTCCGGGCTAGGTTTAGGGTTAGGGAACGGCAAGGCTTAGGGCACAGGTGAGGTTACAGAAACGTGGGACGGTCAGGCTACGTGCTGACGCATGTGTCAATGCCAGCATACGGGCGAGGAGTAGGCAACGGCGTAAGGTAAGGTGTACGGCTGGTGGTTGGTTTCCGTTCCAGGCTAGGGTTAGGGTTAGGGAACGGCAAGGCTTAGGGCACAGGTGATGGTACGGAAACGTGGGAGGGTCAGGCTACGTGCTGACGCACGGTTCAGTGCCAGCGTACGGGCCAGGAATAGGGAACGGCGTAAGTTAAGGTGTTGGGCTGGTGGTGGGTTTCCGTTCCGGGCTAGGGTTAGGGTTAGGGAACAGCAAGGCTTAGGGCACAGGTGAGGGTACGTAAACGTGGGAGGGTCAGGCTACGTGCTGACGCACGGGTCAATGCCAGCGTACGGGCGAGTAGTAGGCAACGGCGTAAGGTAAGGTGTACGGCAGGTGGTTGTTTTCCGTTCCAGGCTAGGGTTAGTGTTAGGGAACGGCAAGGCTTAGGGCACAGGTGAGGGTACGGAAAAGTGGGAGGGTCAGGCTACGTGCTGACGCACGGTTCAGTGCCAGCATACGGGCCAGGAATAGGGAAAGTCGTAAGGTAAGGTATAGGGTTGGTGGTGGGTTTCCGTTCCGGGCTAGGGTAAGGGTTAGGGAACGGCAAGGCTTAGGGCACAGGTCAGGGTACGGAAACGCGTGAGGGTAAGGCCACGTGCTAATGCACGGGTCAGTGCCGGAGAACAGGCCAGTAGTAGGCAACGGCGTAAGGTAAGGTGTAGGGCTGGTGGTTGGTTTCCGTTCCAGGCTAGGGTTAGTGTTAGGGAACGGCAAGGCTTAGGGCACAGGTGATGGTACGGAAACGTGGGAGGGTCGGGCTACGTGCTGACGCACTGGTCAGTGCCAGCGTACGGGCCAGGAGTAGGCAACGGCGTAGGATATAGTGTAGGGCTGGTGGTGGATTTGCGTTCCTGGCTAGGGTTAGGGTTAGGGAACGGCAAGGCTTAGGGCACAGGTGAGGGAACGGAAACGTGGGAGGGTCAGGCTACGTGCTGACACATTGTTCAGTGCCAGCGTACAGGCCAGGAATAGGGAACTGCGTACGTTAAGGTGTACGGCTGGTGGTGGGTTTCCGTTCCGGGCTAGGGTTAGGGTTAGGGAACGTCAAGGCTTAGGGCACAGGTGAGGTTACGGAAACGTTGGAGGCTCAGACTACGTGCTGACGCATGGTTCAGTGCCAGCGTACGGGTCAGGAGTAGGATACGGCGTAAGGTAAGGTGTAGGGCTGGTTGTGGGTTTCTATTCCGGGCTAGGGTTAGGGTTAGGGAAAGGCAAGTCTTAGGGCACAGGTGAGGTTACGGAAACGTGGGAGGGTCAGGCTACATGCTGACGCACGGTTCAGTGCCAGCGTACGGGCCAGGAATAGGTTACGGCGTAAGGTAAGGTGTAGGGCTGGTGGTGGGTTTCCGTTCCGGTCTAGGGTTATGGTTAGGGAACGGCAAGGCTTAGGGCACAGGTGAGGGTACTGAAACGTGGGAGGGTCAGGCTACGTGCTGACGCATGGGTCAGTGCCAGCGTACGGACCAGGAGTAGGGTACGGCGTAAGGTAAAGTGTAGCGCTTGTGGTTGATTTCCTTTCCAATCTAGGTTTAGGGTTAGGGAACGGCAAGGCTTAGGGCACCGGTGAGGGTACGGAAACTTGGGAGTGTCAGGCTACATGCTGACGCAATATTCAGTGCCAGCGTACGGGCCAGGAGTAGGCAACGGCGTAAGGTAAGGTGTAGGGCTGGTGGTTGGTTTCTGTTCCAGTCTAGGGTTAGGGTTAGGGAACGGCAAGGCTTAGGGCAGAGGTGAGGGTACGGAAACGTTGGAGGGTCGGGCTACGTGCTGATGCACGGGTCAGTGCCAGCGTATGGGCCAGGAGTAGGCAACGGCGTAGGATAAAGTGTAGGGCTGGTGGTGGATTTGCGTTCCGGGCTAGGGTTAGGGTTAGGGAACGGCAAGGCTTAGGGCTCAGGTGAGGGAACGGAAACGTGGGAGGGTCAGGCTACGTGCTGACGCACGGGTCAATGCCAGCGTACGGGCCAGGAGTAGGCAACGGCGTAGGATAAAGTGTAGGGCTGGTGGTGGATTTGCGTTCCGGGCTAGGGTTAGGGTTAGGGAACGGCAAGGCTTAGGGCTCAGGTGAGGGAACGGAAACGTGGGAGGGTCAGGCTACGTGCTGACGCACGGTTCAGTGCCAGCGTACGGGCCAGGAATAGGGAACGGCATAAGTTAAGGTGTAGGGCTGGTGGTGGGTTTCCGTTCCGGGCTAGGGTTAGGGTTAGGGAACGGCAAGGCTTAGGGCACAGGTCAGGGTACGGAAACGCGGGAGGGTAAGGCTACGTGCTGATGCGCAGGTCAGTGCCAGAGTACACGCCAGTAGTAGGCAACAGCGTAGGGTAAGGTTTTGGGCTGGTGGTGGGTTTCCATTCCGGGCTAGTGTTAGGGTTAGGGAACCGCAAGGCTTAGGGCACAGGTGAGGGTACGGAGACGTGGGTGCGTCAGGCTACGTGCTGACGCACGGGTCAATGCCAGCGTACGGGCCAGGAGTAGGCAACGGCGTAAGGTATGGTGTAGGGCTGGTGGTTGGTTTCCGTTCCAGGCTAGGGTTAGGGTAAGGGAACGGCAAGGCTTAGGGCACAGGTGAGGGTACGGAAACGTGGGAGGGTCGGGCTATGTGCTGACGCACGGGTCAGTGCCAGCGTACGGGCCAGGAGTAGGCAACGGCGTAGGATAAAGTGTAGGGCTGGTGGTGGATTTGCGTTCCGGGCTAGGGTTAGGGTTAGGGAACGGTACGGCTTAGGGCACAGGTGTGGGAACGGAAACGTGGGAGGGTCAGGCTACGTGCTGATGCACGGTTCAGTGCCAGCATACGGGCCAGGAATCGGAAACGGCAAAAGTTAGGGTGTAGGGCTGGTGGTGGGTTTCCGTTCAGGGCTAGGGTTAGGGTTAGGGAACGGCAAGGCTTAGGGCACAGGTGATGGTATGGAAACGTGGGAGGGTCAGGCTACGTGCTGACGCATGGGTCAGTGCCAGCGTACGGGTCAGCAGTAGGGTACGGCGTAATGTAAGGTGTAGGGCTGGTGGTGGGTTTCTATTCCGGGCTAGGGTTAGGGTTAGGGAACGGCAAGTCTTAGGGCACAGGTGAGGGTACGGAAACTTGGGAGGGTCAGGCTACATGCTGACGCAATGTTCAGTGCCAGCGTACGGGCCAGGAATAGGGTACGGCGTAAGGTAAGGTGTAGGGCTGGTGGTGGGTTTCTAATCCGTGCTAGGGTTAGGGTTAGGGAACGGCATGTCTTAGGGCAAAGGAGAGGGTACGGAAACGTGGGAGGGTCAGGCTACATGCTGACGCACTGTTCAGTGCCAGCGTACGGGCCAGGAATAGGGTACGGCGTAAGGTAAGGTGTACGGCTGGTGGTGGGTTTCCGTTCCGGGCTAGGGTTAGGGTTAGGGAACGGCAAGGCTTAGGGCACAGGTGAGGTTACAGAAACGTGGCACGGTCAGGCTACGTGCTGACGCATGTGTCAATTCCAGCATACGGGCGAGGAGTAGGCAACGGCGTAAGGTAAGGTGTACGGCTGGTGGTTGGTTTCCTATCCAGGCTAAGGTTAGGGTTAGGGAACGGCAAGGCTTAGGGCACAGGTGATGGTACGGAAACGTGGGAGGGTCAGGCTACGTGCTGACGCACGGTTCAGTGCCAGCGTACGGGCCAGGAATAGGGAACGGCGTAAGGTAAGGTGTAGGGATGGTGGTGGGTTTCTAATCCGGTCTAGGGTTAGGGTTAAGGAACGGCAAGTCTTAGGGCAAAGGAGAGGGTACGGAAACGTGGGAGGGTCAGGCTACATGCTGACGCACGGTTCAGTGCTAGCGTACGAGCCACGAATAGGGTACGGCGTAAGGTAAGGTGTACGGCTGGTGGTGGGTTTCCGTTCCGGGCTAGGTTTAGGGTTAGGGAACGGCAAGGCTTAGGGCACAGGTGAGGTTACAGAAACGTGGGACAGTCAGGCTACGTGCTGACGCATGTGTCAATGCCAGCATACGGGCGAGGAGTAGGCAACGGCGTAAGGTAAGGTGTACGGCTGGTGGTTGGTTTCCGTTCCTGGCTAGGGTTAGGGTTAGGGAACGGCAAGGCTTAGGGCACAGGTGATGGTACGGAAACGTGGGAGGGTCAGGCTACGTGCTGACGCACGGTTCAGTGCCAGCGTACGGGCCAGGAATAGGGAACGGCGTAAGTTAAGGTGTTGGGCTGGTGGTGGGTTTCCGTTCCGGGCTAGGGTTAGGGTTAGGGAACAGCAAGGCTTAGGGCACAGGTGAGGGTACGTAAACGTGGGAGGGTCAGGCTACGTGCTGACGCACGGGTCAATGCCAGCGTACGGGCGAGTAGTAGGCAACGGCGTAAGGTAAGGTGTACGGCAGGTGGTTGTTTTCCGTTCCAGGCTAGGGTTAGTGTTAGGGAACGGCAAGGCTTAGGGCACAGGTGAGGGTACGGAAAAGTGGGAGGGTCAGGCTACGTGCTGACGCACGGTTCAGTGCCAGCATACGGGCCAGGAATAGGGAAAGTCGTAAGGTAAGGTATAGGGTTGGTGGTGGGTTTCCGTTCCGGGCTAGGGTAAGGGTTAGGGAACGGCAAGGCTTAGGGCACAGGTCAGGGTACGGAAACGCGTGAGGGTAAGGCCACGTGCTAATGCACGGGTCAGTGCCGGAGAACAGGCCAGTAGTAGGCAACGGCGTAAGGTAAGGTGTAGGGCTGGTGGTTGGTTTCCGTTCCAGGCTAGGGTTAGTGTTAGGGAACGGCAAGGCTTAGGGCACAGGTGATGGTACGGAAACGTGGGAGGGTCGGGCTACGTGCTGACGCACTGGTCAGTGCCAGCGTACGGGCCAGGAGTAGGCAACGGCGTAGGATATAGTGTAGTGCTGGTGGTGGATTTGCGTTCCTGGCTAGGGTTAGGGTTAGGGAACGGCAAGGCTTAGGGCACAGGTGAGGGAACGGAAACGTGGGAGGGTCAGGCTACGTGCTGACACATTGTTCAGTGCCAGCGTACAGGCCAGGAATAGGGAACTGCGTACGTTAAGGTGTACGGCTGGTGGTGGGTTTCCGTTCCGGGCTAGGGTTAGGGTTAGGGAACGTCAAGGCTTAGGGCACAGGTGAGGTTACGGAAACGTTGGAGGCTCAGACTACGTGCTGACGCATGGTTCAGTGCCAGCGTACGGGTCAGGAGTAGGATACGGCGTAAGGTAAGGTGTAGGGCTGGTTGTGGGTTTCTATTCCGGGCTAGGGTTAGGGTTAGGGAAAGGCAAGTCTTAGGGCACAGGTGAGGTTACGGAAACGTGGGAGGGTCAGGCTACATGCTGACGCACGGTTCAGTGCCAGCGTACGGGCCAGGAATAGGTTACGGCGTAAGGTAAGGTGTAGGGCTGGTGGTGGGTTTCCGTTCCGGTCTAGGGTTATGGTTAGGGAACGGCAAGGCTTAGGGCACAGGTGAGGGTACTGAAACGTGGGAGGGTCAGGCTACGTGCTGACGCATGGGTCAGTGCCAGCGTACGGACCAGGAGTAGGGTACGGCGTAAGGTAAAGTGTAGCGCTTGTGGTTGATTTCCTTTCCAATCTAGGTTTAGGGTTAGGGAACGGCAAGGCTTAGGGCACCGGTGAGGGTACGGAAACTTGGGAGTGTCAGGCTACATGCTGACGCAATATTCAGTGCCAGCGTACGGGCCAGGAGTAGGCAACGGCGTAAGGTAAAGTGTAGGGCTGGTGGTTGGTTTCTGTTCCAGTCTAGGGTTAGGGTTAGGGAACGGCAAGGCTTAGGGCAGAGGTGAGGGTACGGAAACGTTGGAGGGTCGGGCTACGTGCTGATGCACGGGTCAGTGCCAGCGTATGGGCCAGGAGTAGGCAACGGCGTAGGATAAAGTGTAGGGCTGGTGGTGGATTTGCGTTCCGGGCTAGGGTTAGGGTTAGGGAACGGCAAGGCTTAGGGCTCAGGTGAGGGAACGGAAACGTGGGAGGGTCAGGCTACGTGCTGACGCACGGGTCAATGCCAGCGTACGGGCCAGGAGTAGGCAACGGCGTAGGATAAAGTGTAGGGCTGGTGGTGGATTTGCGTTCCGGGCTAGGGTTAGGGTTAGGGAACGGCAAGGCTTAGGGCTCAGGTGAGGGAACGGAAACGTGGGAGGGTCAGGCTACGTGCTGACGCACGGTTCAGTGCCAGCGTACGGGCCAGGAATAGGGAACGGCATAAGTTAAGGTGTAGGGCTGGTGGTGGGTTTCCGTTCCGGGCTAGGGTTAGGGTTAGGGAACGGCAAGGCTTAGGGCACAGGTCAGGGTACGGAAACGCGGGAGGGTAAGGCTACGTGCTGATGCGCAGGTCAGTGCCAGAGTACACGCCAGTAGTAGGCAACAGCGTAGGGTAAGGTTTTGGGCTGGTGGTGGGTTTCCATTCCGGGCTAGTGTTAGGGTTAGGGAACCGCAAGGCTTAGGGCACAGGTGAGGGTACGGAGACGTGGGTGCGTCAGGCTACGTGCTGACGCACGGGTCAATGCCAGCGTACGGGCCAGGAGTAGGCAACGGCGTAAGGTATGGTGTAGGGCTGGTGGTTGGTTTCCGTTCCAGGCTAGGGTTAGGGTAAGGGAACGGCAAGGCTTAGGGCACAGGTGAGGGTACGGAAACGTGGGAGGGTCGGGCTATGTGCTGACGCACGGGTCAGTGCCAGCGTACGGGCCAGGAGTAGGCAACGGCGTAGGATAAAGTGTAGGGCTGGTGGTGGATTTGCGTTCCGGGCTAGGGTTAGGGTTAGGGAACGGTACGGCTTAGGGCACAGGTGTGGGAACGGAAACGTGGGAGGGTCAGGCTACGTGCTGATGCACGGTTCAGTGCCAGCATACGGGCCAGGAATCGGAAACGGCAAAAGTTAGGGTGTAGGGCTGGTGGTGGGTTTCCGTTCAGGGCTAGGGTTAGGGTTAGGGAACGGCAAGGCTTAGGGCACAGGTGATGGTATGGAAACGTGGGAGGGTCAGGCTACGTGCTGACGCATGGGTCAGTGCCAGCGTACGGGTCAGCAGTAGGGTACGGCGTAATGTAAGGTGTAGGGCTGGTGGTGGGTTTCTATTCCGGGCTAGGGTTAGGGTTAGGGAACGGCAAGTCTTAGGGCACAGGTGAGGGTACGGAAACTTGGGAGGGTCAGGCTACATGCTGACGCAATGTTCAGTGCCAGCGTACGGGCCAGGAATAGGGTACGGCGTAAGGTAAGGTGTAGGGCTGGTGGTGGGTTTCTAATCCGTGCTAGGGTTAGGGTTAGGGAACGGCATGTCTTAGGGCAAAGGAGAGGGTACGGAAACGTGGGAGGGTCAGGCTACATGCTGACGCACTGTTCAGTGCCAGCGTACGGGCCAGGAATAGGGTACGGCGTAAGGTAAGGTGTACGGCTGGTGGTGGGTTTCCGTTCCGGGCTAGGGTTAGGGTTAGGGAACGGCAAGGCTTAGGGCACAGGTGAGGTTACAGAAACGTGGCACGGTCAGGCTACGTGCTGACGCATGTGTCAATTCCAGCATACGGGCGAGGAGTAGGCAACGGCGTAAGGTAAGGTGTACGGCTGGTGGTTGGTTTCCTATCCAGGCTAAGGTTAGGGTTAGGGAACGGCAAGGCTTAGGGCACAGGTGATGGTACGGAAACGTGGGAGGGTCAGGCTACGTGCTGACGCACGGTTCAGTGCCAGCGTACGGGCCAGGAATAGGGAACGGCATAAGGTAAGGTGTAGGGCTGGTGGTGGGTTTCCGTTCCGGGCTAGGGTTAGGGTTAGGGAACGGCAAGGCTTAGGGCACAGGTCAGGGTACGGAAACGCGGGAGGGTAAGGCTACAGGCTGATGCACGGGTCAGTACCAGAGTACAGGCCAGTAGTAGGCAACGGCGTAGGGTAAGGTTTTGCGCTGGTGGTGGGATTCCATTCCGGGCTAGGGTTAGGGTTAGGGAACCGCAGGGCTTAGCGCACAGGTGAGGGTACGGAGACGAGGGAGGGTCAGGCTACGTGCTGACGCACGGGTCAATGCCAGCGTACGGGCCAGGAGTAGGCAACGGCGTAGGATAAAGTGTAGGGCTGGTGGTGGATTTGCGTTCCGGGCTAGGGTTAGGGTTAGGGAACGGCAAGGCTTTGGGCTCAGGTGAGGGAACGGAAACGTGGGAGGGTCAGGCTACGTGCTGACGCACGGTTCAGTGCCAGCGTACGGGCCAGGAATAGGGAACGGCGTAAGTTAAGGTGTAGGGCTGGTGGTGGGTTTCCGTTCCGGGCTAGGGTTAGGGTTACGGAACGGCAAGGCTTAGGGCACAGGTCAGGGTACGGAAACGCGGGAGGGTAAGGCTACGTGCTGATGCGCAGGTCAGTGCCAGAGTACACGCCAGTAGTAGGCAACGGCGTAAGATAAGGTTTTGGGCTGGTGGTGGGTTTCCATTCCGGGCTAGTGTTAGGGTTAGGGAACCGCAAGGCTTAGGGCACAGGTGAGGGTATGGAGACGTGGGTGCGTCAGGCTACGTGCTGACGCACGGGTCAATGCCAGCGTACGGGCCAGGAGTAGGCAACGGCGTAAGGTATGGTGTAGGGCTGGTGGTTGGTTTCCGTTCCAGGCTAGGGTTAGGGTTAGGGAACGGCAAGGCTTAGGGCACAGGTGAGGGTACGGAAACGTGGGAGGGTCGGGCTACGTGCTGACGCACGGGTCAGTGCCAGCGTACGGGCCAGGAGTAGGCAACGGCGTAGGATAAAGTGTAGGGCTGGTGGTGGATTTGCGTTCTGGGCTAGGGTTAGGGTTAGGGAACGGCAAGGCTTAGGGCACAGGTCAGGGTACGGAAACGCGGTAGGCTAAGGCTACGTGCTGATGCACGGTTCAGTGCCAGAGTACAGGCCAGGAGTAGGCAACGGCGTAGGGTAAGGTGTAGGGCTGGTGGTGGCTTTCCGTTCCGGGCTAGGGTTAGGGTTAGGGAACGGAAAGGCTTAGGGCACAGGTGAGGGTACGTAAACGTGGGAGGGTCAGACTACGTGCTGACGCACGGGTCAATGCCAGCGTACGGGCGAGGAGTAGGCAACGGCGTAAGGTAAGGTTTAGGGCTGGTGGTGGGTTTCCGTTCCGGACTAGGGTTAGGGTTAGGGAACGTCAAGGCTTAGGGCACAGGTCAGGGTACGGAAACGCGGGAGGGTAAGGCTACGTGCTGATGCACGGTTCAGTGCCAGAGTACAGGCCAGGAGTAGGCAACGGCGTAGGGTAAGGTGTAGGGCTGGTGGTGGGTTTCCGTTCCGGGCTAGGGTTAGGGTTAGGTAACGCAAGGCTTAGGGCACAGGTGAGGGTACGTAAACGTGGGAGGGTCAGGCTACGTGCTGACGCACGGGTCAATGCCAGCGTACGGGCGAGGAGTAGGCAACGACGTAAGGTAAGGTGTACGGCTGGTGGTTGGTTTCCGTTCCAGGCTAGGGTTAGGGTTAGGGAATGGCAAGGCTTAGGGCACAGGTGAGGGTACGTAAACGTGGGAGGGTCAGGCTACGTGCTGACGCACGGTTCAGTGCCAGCGTACTGGCCAGGAATAGGGTACGGCGTAAGGTAAGGTGTAGGGCTGGTGGTGGGTTTCTAATCAGGGCTAGGGTTAGGGTTAGGGAACGGCAAGTCTTAGGGCAAAGGAGAGGATACGGAAACGTGGGAGGGTCAGGCTACGTGCTGACGCACGTTTCAGTGCCTGCGTACGGGCCAGGAATAGGGTACGGCGTAAGGTAAGGTGTACGGCTGGTGGTGGGTTTCCGTTCCGGTCTAGGGTTAGGGTTAGGGAATGGCAAGGCTTAGGGCACAGGTGAGGTTACAGAAACGTGGGACGGTCAGGCTACGTGCTGACGCACGTGTCAGTGCCAGCGTACGGGCCAGGGGTAGGCAATGGCGTAAGGTAAGATGTAGGGCTGGTGGTTGGTTTCCGTTCCAGGCTAGGGTTAGGGTAAGGGAACGGCAAGGCTTAGGGCACAGGTGAGAGTACCGAAACGTGGGAGGGTCAGGCTACATGCTGACGCATGTTTCAGTGCCAGCGAATGGGCCAGGAATAAGTTACGGCGTAAGGTAAGGTGTAGGGCTTGTGGTGGGTTTCCGTTCGGGGCTAGGGTTAGGGTTAGGGAACGGCAAGGCTTAGGGCACAGGTGAGGGTACGGAAAGGTGGGAGGGTCAGGCTACGTGCTGACACACGGGTCAGTGCCAGCGTACGGGTCAGTAGCAGCGTACGGCGTAAGGTATGGTGTAGGGCTGGTGGTGGGTTACTATTCCGGGCTAGGGTTAGGGTTAGGGAATGGCAAGGCTTAGGGCACAGGTGAGGGTACGGAAACGTGGGAGGGTCAGGCTACGTGCTGACGCACGGGTCAGTGCCAGCGTACGGGCCAGGAATAGGCAACGGCGTAAGGTAAGGTGTAGGGCTGGTGGTTGGTTTCCGTTCCTGGCTAGGGTTAGGGTTAGGGAACGGCAAGGCATAGGGCACAGGTGAGGGTACGGAAACGTGGGAGGGTCGGGCTACGTGCTGACGCACGGGTCAGTGCCAGCGTACGGGCCAGGAGTAGGCAACGGCGTAGGGTAAGGTTTAGGGCTGGTGGTGGGTTTCCGTTCCAGGCTAGGGTTAGTGTTAGGGAACGGCAAGCCTTAGGGCACAGGTGAGGGTACGGAAACGTGGGAGGGTCGGGCTACGTGCTGACGGACTGGTCAGTGCCAGCGTACGGGCCAGGAGTAGGCAACTGCGTAGGATAAAGTGTAGGGCTGGTGGTGGATTTGCGTTCCTGGCTAGGGTTAGGGTTAGGGAACGGCAAGGCTTAGGGCACAGGTGAGGGAACGGAAACGTGGGATGGTCAGGCTACGTGCTGACACACGGTTCAGTGCCAGTGTACGGGCCAGGAATAGGGAACGGCGTAAGTTAAGGTGTAGGGCTGGTGGTGGGTTTCCGTTCCGGGCTAGGGTTAGGGTTAGGGAACGTCAAGGCTTAGGGCACAGGTGAGGGTACGGAAACGTTGGAGGCTCAGACTACGTGCTGACGCATGGTTCAGTGCCAGCGTACGGGTCAGGAGTAGGATACGGCGTAAGGTAAGGTGTAGGGCTGATGGTGGTTTTCTATTCCGGGCTAGGGTTAGGGTTAGGGAAAGGCAAGGCTTAGGGCACAGGTGAGGATACGGAAACGTGGGAGGGTCAGGCTACGTGCTGACGCATGGGTCAGTGCCAGCGTACGGGCCAGGAGTAGGGTACGGCGTAAGGTAAAGTGTAGCGCTTGTGGTTGATTTCCTTTCCAGGCTAGGTTTAGGGTTAGGGAACGGCAAGGCTTAGGGCACAGGTGAGGGTACGGAAACGTGAGAGGGACGGGCTACGTGCTGACGCACGGGTCAGTGCCAGCGTACGGAACAGGAGTAGGCAACGGCATAGGATACAGTGTAGGGCTGGTGGTGGATTTGCGTTCAGGGCTAGGGTTAGGGTTAGGGAACGGCAAGGCTTAGGGCACAGGTGAGGGTATGGAAACGTGGGAGGGTCAGGCTACGTGCTGACGCACGGGTCAGTGCCAGCGTACGGGTCAGGAGTAGGGTACGGCGTAATGTAAGGTGTAGGGCTGGTGGTGGGTTTCTATTCCGGGCTAGGGTTAGGGTTATGGAACGGCTAGGCTTAGGGCACAGGTGAGGGTACGGAAACTTGGGAGGCTCAGGCTACACGCTGACGCAATGTTCAGTGCCAGCGTACGGGCCAGGAATAGGGTACGGCGTAAGGTAAGGTGTAGGGATGGTGGTGGGTTTCTAATCCGGGCTAGGGTTATGGTTAAGGAACGGCAAGTCTTAGGGCAAAGGAGAGGGTACGGAAACGTGGGAGGGTCAGGCTACATGCTGACGCACGGTTCAGTGCTAGCGTACGAGCCACGAATAGGGTACGGCGTAAGGTAAGGTGTACGGCTGGTGGTGGGTTTCCGTTCCGGGCTAGGGTTAGGGTTAGGGAACGGCAAGGCTTAGGGCACAGGTGAGGTTACAGAAACGTGGGACGGTCAGGCTACGTGCTTACGCATGTGTCAATGCCAGCATACGGGCGAGGAGTAGGCAACGGCGTAAGGTAAGGTGTACGGCTGGTGGTTGGTTTCCGTTCCAGGCTAGGGTTAGGGTTAGGGAACGGCAAGGCTTAGGGCACAGGTGATGGTACGGAAACGTGGGAGGGTCAGGCTACGTGCTGACGCACGGTTCAGTGCCAGCGTACGGGCCAGGAATAGGGAACGGCGTAAGTTAAGGTGTTGGGCTGGTGGTGGGTTTCCGTTCCGGGCTAGGGTTAGGGTTAGGGAACAGCAAGGCTTAGGGCACAGGTGAGGGTACGTAAACGTGGGAGGGTCAGGCTACGTGCTGACGCACGGGTCAATGCCAGCGTACGGGCGAGTAGTAGGCAACGGCGTAAGGTAAGGTGTACGGCAGGTGGTTGTTTTCCGTTCCAGGCTAGGGTTAGTGTTAGGGAACGGCAAGGCTTAGGGCACAGGTGAGGGTACGGAAAAGTGGGAGGGTCAGGCTACGTGCTGACGCACGGTTCAGTGCCAGCATACGGGCCAGGAATAGGGAAAGTCGTAAGGAAAGGTATAGGGTTGGTGGTGGGTTTCCGTTCCGGGCTAGGGTTAGGGTTAGGGAACGGCAAGGCTTAGGGCACAGGTCAGGGTACGGAAACGCGTGAGGGTAAGGCCACGTGCTAATGCACGGGTCAGTGCCGGAGTACAGGCCAGTAGTAGGCAACGGCGTAAGGTAAGGTGTAGGGCTGGTGGTTGGTTTCCGTTCCAGGCTAGGGTTAGTGTTAGGGAACGGCAAGGCTTAGGGCACAGGTGAGGGTACGGAAACGTGGGAGGGTCGGGCTACGTGCTGACGCACTGGTCAGTGCCAGCGTACGGGCCAGGAGTAGGCAACGGTGTAGGATATAGTGTAGGGCTGGTGGTGGATTTGCGTTCCTGGCTAGGGTTAGGGTTAGGGAACGGCAAGGCTTAGGGCACAGGTGAGGGAACGGAAACGTGGGAGGGTCAGGCTACGTGCTGACACATTGTTCAGTGCCAGCGTACGGGCCAGGAATAGGGAACTGCGTAAGTTAAGGTGTACGGCTGGTGGTGGGTTTCCGTTCCGGGCTAGGGTTAGGGTTAGGGAACGTCAAGGCTTAGGGCACAGGTGAGGTTACGGAAACGTTGGAGGCTCAGACTACGTGCTGACGCATGGTTCAGTGCCAGCGTACGGGTCAGGAGTAGGATACGGCGTAAGGTAAGGTGTAGGGCTGGTTGTGGGTTTCTATTCCGGGCTAGGGTTAGGGTTAGGGAAAGGCAAGTCTTAGGGCACAGGTGAGGTTACGGAAACGTGGGAGGGTCAGGCTACATGCTGACGCACGGTTCAGTGCCAGCGTACGGGCCAGGAATAGGTTACGGCGTAAGGTAAGGTGTAGGGCTGGTGGTGGGTTTCCGTTCCGGTCTAGGGTTATGGTTAGGGAACGGCAAGGCTTAGGGCACAGGTGAGGGTACTGAAACGTGGGAGGGTCAGGCTACGTGCTGACGCATGGGTCAGTGCTAGCGTACGGACCAGGAGTAGGGTACGGCGTAAGGTAAAGTGTAGCGCTTGTGGTTGATTTCCTTTCCAATCTAGGTTTAGGGTTAGGGAACGGCAAGGCTTAGGGCACAGGTGAGGGTACGGAAACTTGGGAGTGTCAGGCTACATGCTGACGCAATATTCAGTGCCAGCGTACGGGCCAGGAGTAGGCAACGGCGTAAGGTAAGGTGTAGGGCTGGTGGTTGGTTTCTGTTCCAGTCTAGGGTTAGGGTTAGGGAACGGCAAGGCTTAGGGCAGAGGTGAGGGTACGGAAACGTTGGAGGGTCGGGCTACGTGCTGATGCACGGGTCAGTGCCAGCGTATGGGCCAGGAGTAGGCAACGGCGTAGGATAAAGTGTAGGGCTGGTGGTGGATTTGCGTTCCGGGCTAGGGTTAGGGTTAGGGAACGGCAAGGCTTAGGGCTCAGGTGAGGGAACGGAAACGTGGGAGGGTCAGGCTACGTGCTGACGCACGTTTCAGTGCCAGCGTACGGGCCAGGAATAGGGAACGGCGTAAGTTAAGGTGTAGGGCTGGTGGTGGGTTTCCGTTCCGGGCTAGGGTTAGGGTTAGGGAACGGCAAGGCTTAGGGCACAGGTCAGGGTACGGAAACGCGGGAGGGTAAGGCTACGTGCTGATGCGCAGGTCAGTGCCAGAGTACACGCCAGTAGTAGGCAACAGCGTAGGGTAAGGTTTTGGGCTGGTGGTGGGTTTCCATTCCGGGCTAGTGTTAGGGTTAGGGAACCGCAAGGCTTAGGGCACAGGTGAGGGTACGGAGACGTGGGTGCGTCAGGCTACGTGCTGACGCACGGGTCAATGCCAGCGTACGGGCCAGGAGTAGGCAACGGCGTAAGGTATGGTGTAGGGCTGGTGGTTGGTTTCCGTTCCAGGCTAGGGTTAGGGTAAGGGAACGGCAAGGCTTAGGGCACAGGTGAGGGTACGGAAACGTGGGAGGGTCGGGCTATGTGCTGACGCACGGGTCAGTGCCAGCGTACGGGCCAGGAGTAGGCAACGGCGTAGGATAAAGTGTAGGGCTGGTGGTGGATTTGCGTTCCGGGCTAGGGTTAGGGTTAGGGAACGGTAAGGCTTAGGGCACAGGTGTGGGAACGGAAACGTGGGAGGGTCAGGCTACGTGCTGATGCACGGTTCAGTGCCAGCGTACGGGCCAGGAATAGAAACGGCAAAAGTTAGGGTGTAGGGCTGGTGGTGGGTTTCCGTTCAGGGCTAGGGTTAGGGCTAGGGAACGGCAAGGCTTAGGGCACAGGTGATGGTATGGAAACGTGGGAGAGTCAGGCTACGTGCTGACGCATGGGTCAGTGCCAGCGTACGGGTCAGCAGTAGGGTACGGCGTAATGTAAGGTGTAGGGCTGGTGGTGGGTTTCTATTCCGGGCTAGGGTTAGGGTTAGGGAACGGCAAGTCTTAGGGCACAGGTGAGGGTACGGAAACTTGGGAGGGTCAGGCTACATGCTGACGCACTGTTCAGTGCCAGCGTACGGGCCAGGAATAGGGTACGGCGTAAGGAAAGGTGTAGGTCTGGTGGTGGGTTTCTAATCCGGGCTAGGGTTAGGGTTAGGGAACGGCAAGTCTTAGGGCAAAGGAGAGGGTACGGAAACGTGGGAGGGTCAGGCTACGTGCTGACGCACGGTTCAGTGCCAGCGTATGGGCCAGGAATAGGGTACGGCGTAAGGTAAGGTGTACGGCTGGTGGTGGGTTTCCGTTCCGGGCTAGGGTTAGGGTTAGGGAACGGAAAGGCTTAGGGCACAGGTGAGGGTACGTAAACGTGGGAGGGTCAGACTACGTGCTGACGCACGGGTCAATGCCAGCGTACGGGCGAGGAGTAGGCAACGGCGTAAGGTAAGGTTTAGGGCTGGTGGTGGGTTTCCGTTCCGGACTAGGGTTAGGGTTAGGGAACGTCAAGGCTTAGGGCACAGGTCAGGGTACGGAAACGCGGGAGGGTAAGGCTACGTGCTGATGCACGGTTCAGTGCCAGAGTACAGGCCAGGAGTAGGCAACGGCGTAGGGTAAGGTGTAGGGCTGGTGGTGGGTTTCCGTTCCGGGCTAGGGTTAGGGTTAGGTAACGCAAGGCTTAGGGCACAGGTGAGGGTACGTAAACGTGGGAGGGTCAGGCTACGTGCTGACGCACGGGTCAATGCCAGCGTACGGGCGAGGAGTAGGCAACGACGTAAGGTAAGGTGTACGGCTGGTGGTTGGTTTCCGTTCCAGGCTAGGGTTAGGGTTAGGGAATGGCAAGGCTTAGGGCACAGGTGAGGGTACGTAAACGTGGGAGGGTCAGGCTACGTGCTGACGCACGGTTCAGTGCCAGCGTACTGGCCAGGAATAGGGTACGGCGTAAGGTAAGGTGTAGGGCTGGTGGTGGGTTTCTAATCAGGGCTAGGGTTAGGGTTAGGGAACGGCAAGTCTTAGGGCAAAGGAGAGGATACGGAAACGTGGGAGGGTCAGGCTACGAGCTGACGCACGTTTCAGTGCCTGCGTACGGGCCAGGAATAGGGTACGGCGTAAGGTAAGGTGTACGGCTGGTGGTGGGTTTCCGTTCCGGTCTAGGGTTAGGGTTAGGGAATGGCAAGGCTTAGGGCACAGGTGAGGTTACAGAAACGTGGGACGGTCAGGCTACGTGCTGACGCACGTGTCAGTGCCAGCGTACGGGCCAGGGGTAGGCAATGGCGTAAGGTAAGATGTAGGGATGGTGGTTGGTTTCCGTTCCTGGCTAGGGTTAGGGTTAGGGAACGGCAAGGCATAGGGCACAGGTGAGGGTACGGAAACGTGGGAGGGTCGGGCTACGTGCTGACGCACGGGTCAGTGCCAGCGTACGGGCCAGGAGTAGGCAACGGCGTAGGATAAAGTGTAAGGCTGGTGGTGGATTTGCGTTCTGGGCTAGGGTTAGGGTTAGGGAACGGCAAGGCTTAGGGCACATGTCAGGGAACGGAAACTCGGGAGGGTAAGGCTACGTGCTGATGCACGGTTCAGTGCAGAGTACAGGCCAGGAATAGGCAACGGCGTAGGGTAAGGTGTAGGGCTGGTGGTGGGTTTCCGTTCCAGGCTAGGGTTAGTGTTAGGGAACGGCAAGGCTTAGGGCACAGGTGAGGGTACGTAAACGTGGGAGGGTCGGGCTACGTGCTGACGGACTGGTCAGTGCCAGCGTACGGGCCAGGAGTAGGCAACTGCGTAGGATAAAGTGTAGGGCTGGTGGTGGATTTGCGTTCCTGGCTAGGGTTAGGGTTAGGGAACGGCAAGGCTTAGGGCACAGATGAGGGAACGGAAACGTGGGAGGGTCAGGCTACGTGCTGACACACGGTTCAGTGCCAGTGTACGGGCCAGGAATAGGGAACGGCGTAAGTTAAGGTGTAGGGCTGGTGGTGGGTTTCCGTTCCGGGCTAGGGTTAGGGTTAGGGAACGTCAAGGCTTAGGGCACAGGTGAGGGTACGGAAACGTTGGAGGCTCAGACTACGTGCTGACGCATGGTTCAGTGCCAGCGTACGGGTCAGGAGTAGGATACGGCGTAAGGTAAGGTGTAGGGCTGATGGTGGTTTTCTATTCCGGGCTAGGGTTAGGGTTAGGGAAAGGCAAGGCTTAGGGCACAGGTGAGGATACGGAAACGTGGGAGGGTCAGGCTACGTGCTGACGCATGGGTCAGTGCCAGCGTACGGGCCAGGAGTAGGGTACGGCGTAAGGTAAAGTGTAGCGCTTGTGGTTGATTTCCTTTCCAGGCTAGGTTTAGGGTTAGGGAACGGCAAGGCTTAGGGCACAGGTGAGGGTACGGAAATGTGAGAGGGACGGGCTACGTGCTGACGCACGGGTCAGTGCCAGCGTACGGAACAGGAGTAGGCAACGGCATAGGATACAGTGTAGGGCTGGTGGTGGATTTGCGTTCAGGGCTAGGGTTAGGGTTAGGGAACGGCAAGGCTTAGGGCACAGGTGAGGGTATGGAAACGTGGGAGGGTCAGGCTACGTGCTGACGCACGGGTCAGTGCCAGCGTACGGGTCAGGAGTA
The DNA here is from genome assembly GCF_964165515.1 of Mesoplodon bidens. Taxonomy (NCBI): domain Eukaryota; kingdom Metazoa; phylum Chordata; class Mammalia; order Artiodactyla; family Ziphiidae; genus Mesoplodon; species Mesoplodon bidens. The sequence continues at coordinate 143,288 of NW_027672236.1, read as the reverse complement.
GGGTACGGCGTAATGTACGGTGTAGGGCTGGTGGTGGGTTTCTATTCCGGGCTAGGGTTAGGGTTATGGAACGGCTAGGCTTAGGGCACAGGTGAGGGTACGGAAACTTGGGAGGCTCAGGCTACACGCTGACGCAATGTTCAGTGCCAGCGTACGGGCCAGGAATAGGGTACGGCGTAAGGTAAGGTGTAGGGATGGTGGTGGGTTTCTAATCCGGGCTAGGGTTAGGGTTAAGGAACGGCAAGTCTTAGGGCAAAGGAGAGGGTACGGAAACGTGGGAGGGTCAGGCTACATGCTGACGCACGGTTCAGTGCTAGCCTACGAGCCACGAATAGGGTACGGCGTAAGGTAAGGTGTACGGCTGGTGGTGGGTTTCCGTTCCGGGCTAGGGTTAGGGTTAGGGAACGGCAAGGCTTAGGGCACAGGTGAGGTTACAGAAACGTGGGACGGTCAGGCTACGTGCTGACGCATGTGTCAATGCCAGCATACAGGCGAGGAGTAGGCAACGGCGTAAGGTAAGGTGTACGGCTGGTGGTTGGTTTCCGTTCCAGGCTAGGGTTAGGGTTAGGGAACGGCAAGGCTTAGGGCACAGGTGATGGTACGGAAACGTGGGAGGGTCAGGCTACGTGCTGACGCACGGTTCAGTGCCAGCTAAGGGCCAGGAATAGGGAACGGCGTAAGTTAAGGTGTTGGGCTGGTGGTGGGTTTCCGTTCCGGGCTAGGGTTAGGGTTAGGGAACAGCAAGGCTTAGGGCACAGGTGAGGGTACGTAAACGTGGGAGGGTCAGGCTACGTGCTGACGCACGGGTCAATGCCAGCGTACGGGCGAGTAGTAGGCAACGGCGTAAGGTAAGGTGTACGGCAGGTGGTTGTTTTCCGTTCCAGGCTAGGGTTAGGGTTAGGGAACGGCAAGGCTTAGGGCACAGGTGAGGGTACGGAAAAGTGGGAGGGTCAGGCTACGTGCTGACGCACGGTTCAGTGCCAGCATACGGGCCAGGAATAGGGAAAGCCGTAAGGTAAGGTATAGGGTTGGTGGTGGGTTTCCGTTCCGGGCTAGGGTTAGGGTTAGGGAACGGCAAGGCTTAGGGCACAGGTCAGGGTACGGAAACGCGTGAGGGTAAGGCCACGTGCTAATGCACGGGTCAGTGCCGGAGTACAGGCCAGTAGTAGGCAACGGCGTAAGGTAAGGTGTAGGGCTGGTGGTTGGTTTCCGTTCCAGGCTTGGGTTAGTGTTAGGGAACGGCAAGGCTTAGGGCACAGGTGAGGGTACGGAAACGTGGGAGGGTCGGGCTACGTGCTGACGCACTGGTCAGTGCCAGCGTACGGGCCAGGAGTAGGCAACGGCGTAGGATATAGTGTAGGGCTGGTGGTGGATTTGCGTTCCTGGCTAGGGTTAGGGTTAGGGAACGGCAAGGCTTAGGGCACAGGTGAGGGCACGGAAACGTGGGAGGGTCAGGCTACGTGCTGACACATTGTTCAGTGCCAGCGTACAGGCCAGGAATAGGGAACTGCGTACGTTAAGGTGTACGGCTGGTGGTGGGTTTCCGTTCCGGGCTAGGGTTAGGGTTAGGGAACGTCAAGGCTTAGGGCACAGGTGAGGTTACGGAAACGTTGGAGGCTCAGACTACGTGCTGACGCATGGTTCAGTGCCAGCGTACGGGTCAGGAGTAGGATACGGCGTAAGGTAAGGTGTAGGGCTGGTTGTGGGTTTCTATTCCGGGCTAGGTTTAGGGTTAGGGAAAGGCAAGTCTTAGGGCACAGGTGAGGTTACGGAAACGTGGGAGGGTCAGGCTACATGCTGACGCACGGTTCAGTGCCAGCGTATGGGCCAGGAATAGGTTACGGCGTAAGGTAAGGTGTAGGGCTGGTGGTGGGTTTCCGTTCCGGTCTAGGGTTATGGTTAGGGAACGGCAAGGCTTAGGGCACAGGTGAGGGTACTGAAACGTGGGAGGGTCAGGCTACGTGCTGACGCATGGGTCAGTGCCAGCGTACGGACCAGGAGTAGGGTACGGCGTAAGGTAAAGTGTAGCGCTTGTGGTTGATTTCCTTTCCAATCTAGGTTTAGGGTTAGGGAACGGCAAGGCTTAGGGCACAGGTGAGGGTACGGAAACTTGGGAGTGTCAGGCTACATGCTGACGCAATATTCAGTGCCAGCGTACGGGCCAGGAGTAGGCAACGGCGTAAGGTAAGGTGTAGGGCTGGTGGTTGCTTTCTGTTCCAGTCTAGGGTTAGGGTTAGGGAACGGCAAGGCTTAGGGCAGAAGTGAGGGTACGGAAACGTTGGAGGGTCGGGCTACGTGCTGATGCACGGGTCAGTGCCAGCGTATGGGCCAGGAGTAGGCAACGGCGTAGGATAAAGTGTAGGGCTGGTGGTGGATTTGCGTTCCGGGCTAGGGTTAGGGTTAGGGAACGGCAAGGCTTAGGGCTCAGGTGAGGGAACGGAAACGTGGGAGGGTCAGGCTACGTGCTGACGCACGGGTCAATGCCAGCGTACGGGCCAGGAGTAGGCAACGGCGTAGGATAAAGTGTAGGGCTGGTGGTGGATTTGCGTTCCGGGCTAGGGTTAGGGTTAGGGAACGGCAAGGCTTAGGGCTCAGGTGAGGGAACGGAAACGTGGGAGGGTCAGGCTACGTGCTGACGCACGGTTCAGTGCAAGCGTACGGGCCAGGAATAGGGAACGGCGTAAGTTAAGGTGTAGGGATGGTGGTGGGTTTCCGTTCCGGGCTAGGGTTAGGGTTAGGGAACGGCAAGGCTTAGGGCACAGGTCAGGGTACGGAAACGTGGGAGGGTCAGGCTACGTGCTGACGCACGGGTCAAAGCCAGCGTACGGGCGAGGAGTAGGCAACGACGTAAGGTAAGGTGTACGGCTGGTGGTTGGTTTCCGTTCCAGGCTAGGGTTAGGGTTAGGGAATGGCAAGGCTTAGGGCACAGGTGAGGGTACGTAAACGTGGGAGGGTCAGGCTACGTGCTGACGCACGGTTCAGTGCCAGCGTACTGGCCAGGAATAGGGTACGGCGTAAGGTAAGGTGTAGGGCTGGTGGTGGGTTTCTAATCAGGGCTAGGGTTAGGGTTAGGGAACGGCAAGTCTTAGGGCAAAGGAGAGGATACGGAAACGTGGGAGGGTCAGGCTACGTGCTGACGCACGTTTCAGTGCCTGCGTACGGGCCAGGAATAGGGTACGGCGTAAGGTAAGGTGTACGGCTGGTGGTGGGTTTCCGTTCCGGTCTAGGGTTAGGGTTAGGGAATGGCAAGGCTTAGGGCACAGGTGAGGTTACAGAAACGTGGGACGGTCAGGCTACGTGCTGACGCACGTGTCAGTGCCAGCGTACGGGCCAGGGGTAGGCAATGGCGTAAGGTTAGATGTAGGGCTGGTGGTTGGTTTCCGTTCCAGGCTAGGGTTAGGGTAAGGGAACGGCAAGGCTTAGGGCACAGGTGAGAGTACCGAAACGTGGGAGGGTCAGGCTACATGCTGACGCATGTTTCAGTGCCAGCGTATGGGCCAGGAATAAGTTACGGCGTAAGGTATGGTGTAGGGCTGGTGGTGGGTTTCCGTTCGGGGCTAGGGTTAGGGTTAGGGAACGGCAAGGCTTAGGGCACAGGTGAGGGTACGGAAAGGTGGGAGGGTCAGGCTACGTGCTGACACACGGGTCGGTGCCAGCGTACGGGTCAGTAGCAGCGTACGGCGTAAGGTATGGTGTAGGGCTGGTGGTGGGTTACTATTCCGGGCTAGGGTTAGGGTTAGGGAACGGCTAGGCTTAGGGCACAGGTGAGGGTACGGAAACTTGGGAGGCTCAGGCTACACGCTGACGCAATGTTCAGTGCCAGCGTACGGGCCAGGAATAGGGTACGGCGTAAGGTAAGGTGTAGGGATGGTGGTGGGTTTCTAATCCGGGCTAGGGTTAGGGTTAAGGAACGGCAAGTCTTAGGGCAAAGGAGAGGGTACGGAAACGTGGGAGGGTCAGGCTACATGCTGACGCACGGTTCAGTGCTAGCCTACGAGCCACGAATAGGGTACGGCGTAAGGTAAGGTGTACGGCTGGTGGTGGGTTTCCGTTCCGGGCTAGGGTTAGGGTTAGGGAACGGCAAGGCTTAGGGCACAGGTGAGGTTACAGAAACGTGGGACGGTCAGGCTACGTGCTGACGCATGTGTCAATGCCAGCATACAGGCGAGGAGTAGGCAACGGCGTAAGGTAAGGTGTACGGCTGGTGGTTGGTTTCCGTTCCAGGCTAGGGTTAGGGTTAGGGAACGGCAAGGCTTAGGGCACAGGTGATGGTACGGAAACGTGGGAGGGTCAGGCTACGTGCTGACGCACGGTTCAGTGCCAGCTAAGGGCCAGGAATAGGGAACGGCGTAAGTTAAGGTGTTGGGCTGGTGGTGGGTTTCCGTTCCGGGCTAGGGTTAGGGTTAGGGAACAGCAAGGCTTAGGGCACAGGTGAGGGTACGTAAACGTGGGAGGGTCAGGCTACGTGCTGACGCACGGGTCAATGCCAGCGTACGGGCGAGTAGTAGGCAACGGCGTAAGGTAAGGTGTACGGCAGGTGGTTGTTTTCCGTTCCAGGCTAGGGTTAGGGTTAGGGAACGGCAAGGCTTAGGGCACAGGTGAGGGTACGGAAAAGTGGGAGGGTCAGGCTACGTGCTGACGCACGGTTCAGTGCCAGCATACGGGCCAGGAATAGGGAAAGCCGTAAGGTAAGGTATAGGGTTGGTGGTGGGTTTCCGTTCCGGGCTAGGGTTAGGGTTAGGGAACGGCAAGGCTTAGGGCACAGGTCAGGGTACGGAAACGCGTGAGGGTAAGGCCACGTGCTAATGCACGGGTCAGTGCCGGAGTACAGGCCAGTAGTAGGCAACGGCGTAAGGTAAGGTGTAGGGCTGGTGGTTGGTTTCCGTTCCAGGCTAGGGTTAGTGTTAGGGAACGGCAAGGCTTAGGGCACAGGTGAGGGTACGGAAACGTGGGAGGGTCGGGCTACGTGCTGACGCACTGGTCAGTGCCAGCGTACGGGCCAGGAGTAGGCAACGGCGTAGGATATAGTGTAGGGCTGGTGGTGGATATGCGTTCCTGGCTAGGGTTAGGGTTAGGGAACGGCAAGGCTTAGGGCACAGGTGAGGGAACGGAAACGTGGGAGGGTCAGGCTACGTGCTGACACATTGTTCAGTGCCAGCGTACAGGCCAGGAATAGGGAACTGCGTACGTTAAGGTGTACGGCTGGTGGTGGGTTTCCGTTCCGGGCTAGGGTTAGGGTTAGGGAACGTCAAGGCTTAGGGCACAGGTGAGGTTACGGAAACGTTGGAGGCTCAGACTACGTGCTGACGCATGGTTCAGTGCCAGCGTACGGGTCAGGAGTAGGATACGGCGTAAGGTAAGGTGTAGGGCTGGTTGTGGGTTTCTATTCCGGGCTAGGTTTAGGGTTAGGGAAAGGCAAGTCTTAGGGCACAGGTGAGGTTACGGAAACGTGGGAGGGTCAGGCTACATGCTGACGCACGGTTCAGTGCCAGCGTATGGGCCAGGAATAGGTTACGGCGTAAGGTAAGGTGTAGGGCTGGTGGTGGGTTTCCGTTCCGGTCTAGGGTTATGGTTAGGGAACGGCAAGGCTTAGGGCACAGGTGAGGGTACTGAAACGTGGGAGGGTCAGGCTACGTGCTGACGCATGGGTCAGTGCCAGCGTACGGACCAGGAGTAGGGTACGGCGTAAGGTAAAGTGTAGCGCTTGTGGTTGATTTCCTTTCCAATCTAGGTTTAGGGTTAGGGAACGGCAAGGCTTAGGGCACAGGTGAGGGTACGGAAACTTGGGAGTGTCAGGCTACATGCTGACGCAATATTCAGTGCCAGCGTACGGGCCAGGAGTAGGCAACGGCGTAAGGTAAGGTGTAGGGCTGGTGGTTGCTTTCTGTTCCAGTCTAGGGTTAGGGTTAGGGAACGGCAAGGCTTAGGGCAGAAGTGAGGGTACGGAAACGTTGGAGGGTCGGGCTACGTGCTGATGCACGGGTCAGTGCCAGCGTATGGGCCAGGAGTAGGCAACGGCGTAGGATAAAGTGTAGGGCTGGTGGTGGATTTGCGTTCCGGGCTAGGGTTAGGGTTAGGGAACGGCAAGGCTTAGGGCTCAGGTGAGGGAACGGAAACGTGGGAGGGTCAGGCTACGTGCTGACGCACGGGTCAATGCCAGCGTACGGGCCAGGAGTAGGCAACGGCGTAGGATAAAGTGTAGGGCTGGTGGTGGATTTGCGTTCCGGGCTAGGGTTAGGGTTAGGGAACGGCAAGGCTTAGGGCTCAGGTGAGGGAACGGAAACGTGGGAGGGTCAGGCTACGTGCTGACGCACGGTTCAGTGCAAGCGTACGGGCCAGGAATAGGGAACGGCGTAAGTTAAGGTGTAGGGATGGTGGTGGGTTTCCGTTCCGGGCTAGGGTTAGGGTTAGGGAACGGCAAGGCTTAGGGCACAGGTCAGGGTACGGAAACGTGGGAGGGTCAGGCTACGTGCTGACGCACGGGTCAAAGCCAGCGTACGGGCGAGGAGTAGGCAACGACGTAAGGTAAGGTGTACGGCTGGTGGTTGGTTTCCGTTCCAGGCTAGGGTTAGGGTTAGGGAATGGCAAGGCTTAGGGCACAGGTGAGGGTACGTAAACGTGGGAGGGTCAGGCTACGTGCTGACGCACGGTTCAGTGCCAGCGTACTGGCCAGGAATAGGGTACGGCGTAAGGTAAGGTGTAGGGCTGGTGGTGGGTTTCTAATCAGGGCTAGGGTTAGGGTTAGGGAACGGCAAGTCTTAGGGCAAAGGAGAGGATACGGAAACGTGGGAGGGTCAGGCTACGTGCTGACGCACGTTTCAGTGCCTGCGTACGGGCCAGGAATAGGGTACGGCGTAAGGTAAGGTGTACGGCTGGTGGTGGGTTTCCGTTCCGGTCTAGGGTTAGGGTTAGGGAATGGCAAGGCTTAGGGCACAGGTGAGGTTACAGAAACGTGGGACGGTCAGGCTACGTGCTGACGCACGTGTCAGTGCCAGCGTACGGGCCAGGGGTAGGCAATGGCGTAAGGTTAGATGTAGGGCTGGTGGTTGGTTTCCGTTCCAGGCTAGGGTTAGGGTAAGGGAACGGCAAGGCTTAGGGCACAGGTGAGAGTACCGAAACGTGGGAGGGTCAGGCTACATGCTGACGCATGTTTCAGTGCCAGCGTATGGGCCAGGAATAAGTTACGGCGTAAGGTATGGTGTAGGGCTGGTGGTGGGTTTCCGTTCGGGGCTAGGGTTAGGGTTAGGGAACGGCAAGGCTTAGGGCACAGGTGAGGGTACGGAAAGGTGGGAGGGTCAGGCTACGTGCTGACACACGGGTCGGTGCCAGCGTACGGGTCAGTAGCAGCGTACGGCGTAAGGTATGGTGTAGGGCTGGTGGTGGGTTACTCTTCCGGGCTAGGGTTAGGGTTAGGGAATGGCAAGGCTTAGGGCACAGGTGAGGGTACGGAAACGTGGGAGGGTCAGGCTACGTGCTGACGCACGGGTCAGTGCCAGCGTACGGGCCAGGAATAGGCAACGGCGTAGGATAAAGTGTAAGGCTGGTGGTGGATTTGCGTTCTGGGCTAGGGTTAGGGTTAGGGAACGGCAAGGCTTAGGGCACATGTCAGGGAACGGAAACTCGGGAGGGTAAGGCTACGTGCTGATGCACGGTTCAGTGCAGAGTACAGGCCAGGAATAGGCAACGGCGTAGGGTAAGGTGTAGGGCTGGTGGTGGGTTTCCGTTCCAGGCTAGGGTTAGTGTTAGGGAACGGCAAGGCTTAGGGCACAGGTGAGGGTACGTAAACGTGGGAGGGTCGGGCTACGTGCTGACGGACTGGTCAGTGCCAGCGTACGGGCCAGGAGTAGGCAACTGCGTAGGATAAAGTGTAGGGCTGGTGGTGGATTTGCGTTCCTGGCTAGGGTTAGGGTTAGGGAACGGCAAGGCTTAGGGCACAGATGAGGGAACGGAAACGTGGGAGGGTCAGGCTACGTGCTGACACACGGTTCAGTGCCAGTGTACGGGCCAGGAATAGGGAACGGCGTAAGTTAAGGTGTAGGGCTGGTGGTGGGTTTCCGTTCCGGGCTAGGGTTAGGGTTAGGGAACGTCAAGGCTTAGGGCACAGGTGAGGGTACGGAAACGTTGGAGGCTCCGACTACGTGCTGACGCATGGTTCAGTGCCAGCGTACGGGTCAGGAATAGGATACGGCGTAAGGTAAGGTGTAGGGCTGATGGTGGTTTTCTATTCCGGGCTAGGGTTAGGGTTAGGGAAAGGCAAGGCTTAGGGCACAGGTGAGGATACGGAAACGTGGGAGGGTCAGGCTACGTGCTGACGCATGGGTCAGTGCCAGCGTACGGGCCAGGAGTAGGGTACGGCGTAAGGTAAAGTGTAGCGCTTGTGGTTGATTTCCTTTCCAGGCTAGGTTTAGGGTTAGGGAACGGCAAGGCTTAGGGCACAGGTGAGGGTACGGAAACGTGAGAGGGACGGGCTACGTGCTGACGCACGGGTCAGTGCCAGCGTACGGAACAGGAGTAGGCAACGGCATAGGATACAGTGTAGGGCTGGTGGTGGATTTGCGTTCAGGGCTAGGGTTAGGGTTAGGGAACGGCAAGGCTTAGGGCACAGGTGAGGGTATGGAAACGTGGGAGGGTCAGGCTACGTGCTGACGCACGGGTCAGTGCCAGCGTACGGGTCAGGAGTAGGGTACGGCGTAATGTAAGGTGTAGGGCTGGTGGTGGGTTTCTATTCCGGGCTAGGGTTAGGGTTATGGAACGGCTAGGCTTAGGGCACAGGTGAGGGTACGGAAACTTGGGAGGCTCAGGCTACACGCTGACGCAATGTTCAGTGCCAGCGTACGGGCCAGGAATAGGGTACGGAGTAAGGTAAGGTGTAGGGATGGTGGTGGGTTTCTAATCCGGGCTAGGGTTAGGGTTAAGGAACGGCAAGTCTTAGGGCAAAGGAGAGGGTACGGAAACGTGGGAGGGTCAGGCTACATGCTGACGCACGGTTCAGTGCTAGCGTACGAGCCACGAATAGGGTACGGCGTAAGGTAAGGTGTACGGCTGGTGGTGGGTTTCCGTTCCGGGCTAGGGTTAGGGAACGGCAAGGCTTAGGGCACAGGTGAGGTTACAGAAACGTGGGACGGTCAGGCTACGTGCTGACGCATGTGTCAATGCCAGCATACGGGCGAGGAGTAGGCAACGGCGTAAGGTAAGGTGTACGGCTGGTGGTTGGTTTCCGTTCCAGGCTAGGGTTAGGGTTAGGGAACGGCAAGGCTTAGGGCACAGGTGATGGTACGGAAACGTGGGAGGGTCAGGCTACGTGCTGACGCACGGTTCAGTGCCAGCGTACGGGCCAGGAATAGGGAACGGCGTAAGTTAAGGTGTTGGGCTGGTGGTGGGTTTCCGTTCCGGGCTAGGGTTAGGGTTAGGGAACAGCAAGGCTTAGGGCACAGGTGAGGGTACGTAAACGTGGGAGGGTCAGGCTACGTGCTGACGCACGGGTCAATGCCAGCGTACGGGCGAGTAGTAGGCAACGGCGTAAGGTAAGGTGTACGGCAGGTGGTTGTTTTCCGTTCCAGGCTAGGGTTAGTGTTAGGGAACGGCAAGGCTTAGGGCACAGGTGAGGGTACGGAAAAGTGGGAGGGTCAGGCTACGTGCTGACGCACGGTTCAGTGCCAGCATACGGGCCAGGAATAGGGAAAGTCGTAAGGTAAGGTATAGGGTTGGTGGTGGGTTTCCGTTCCGGGCTAGGGTTAGGGTTAGGGAACGGCAAGGCTTAGGGCACAGGTCAGGGTACGGAAACGCGTGAGGGTAAGGCCACGTGCTAATGCACGGGTCAGTGCCGGAGTACAGGCCAGTAGTAGGCAACGGCGTAAGGTAAGGTGTAGGGCTGGTGGTTGGTTTCCGTTCCAGGCTAGGGTTAGTGTTAGGGAACGGCAAGGCTTAGGGCACAGGTGATGGTACGGAAACGTGGGAGGGTCGGGCTACGTGCTGACGCACTGGTCAGTGACAGCGTACGGGCCAGGAGTAGGCAACGGCGTAGGATATAGTGTAGGGCTGGTGGTGGATTTGCGTTCCTGGCTAGGGTTAGGGTTAGGGAACGGCAAGGCTTAGGGCACAGGTGAGGGAACGGAAACGTGGGAGGGTCAGGCTACGTGCTGACACATTGTTCAGTGCCAGCGTACAGGCCAGGAATAGGGAACTGCGTACGTTAAGGTGTACGGCTGGTGGTGGGTTTCCGTTCCGGGCTAGGGTTAGGGTTAGGGAACGTCAAGGCTTAGGGCACAGGTGAGGTTACGGAAAAGTTGGAGGCTCAGACTACGTGCTGACGCATGGTTCAGTGCCAGCGTACGGGTCAGGAGTAGGATACGGCGTAAGGTAAGGTGTAGGGCTGGTTGTGGGTTTCTATTCCGGGCTAGGGTTAGGGTTAGGGAAAGGCAAGTCTTAGGGCACAGGTGAGGTTACGGAAACGTGGGAGGGTCAGGCTACATGCTGACGCACGGTTCAGTGCCAGCGTACGGGCCAGGAATAGGTTACGGCGTAAGGTAAGGTGTAGGGCTGGTGGTGGGTTTCCGTTCCGGTCTAGGGTTATGGTTAGGGAACGGCAAGGCTTAGGGCACAGGTGAGGGTACTGAAACGTGGGAGGGTCAGGCTACGTGCTGACGCATGGGTCAGTGCCAGCGTACGGACCAGGAGTAGGGTACGGCGTAAGGTAAAGTGTAGCGCTTGTGGTTGATTTCCTTTCCAATCTAGGTTTAGGGTTAGGGAACGGCAAGGCTTAGGGCACCGGTGAGGGTAAGGAAACTTGGGAGTGTCAGGCTACATGCTGACGCAATATTCAGTGCCAGCATACGGGCCAGGAGTAGGCAACGGCGTAAGGTAAGGTGTAGGGCTGGTGGTTGGTTTCTGTTCCAGTCTAGGGTTAGGGTTAGGGAACGGCAAGGCTTAGGGCAGAGGTGAGGGTACGGAAACGTTGGAGGGTCGGGCTACGTGCTGATGCACGGGTCAGTGCCAGCGTATGGGCCAGGAGTAGGCAACGGCGTAGGATAAAGTGTAGGGCTGGTGGTGGATTTGCGTTCCGGGCTAGGGTTAGGGTTAGGGAACGGCAAGGCTTAGGGCTCAGGTGAGGGAACGGAAACGTGGGAGGGTCAGGCTACGTGCTGACGCACGGGTCAATGCCAGCGTACGGGCCAGGAGTAGGCAACGGCGTAGGATAAAGTGTAGGGCTGGTGGTGGATTTGCGTTCCGGGCTAGGGTTAGGGTTAGGGAACGGCAAGGCTTAGGGCTCAGGTGAGGGAACGGAAACGTGGGAGGGTCAGGCTACGTGCTGACGCACGGTTCAGTGCCAGCGTACGGGCCAGGAATAGGGAACGGCGTAAGTTAAGGTGTAGGGCTGGTGGTGGGTTTCCGTTCCGGGCTAGGGTTAGGGTTAGGGAACGGCAAGGCTTAGGGCACAGGTCAGGGTACGGAAACGCGGGAGGGTAAGGCTACGTGCTGATGTGCAGGTCAGTGCCAGAGTACACGCCAGTAGTAGGCAACAGCGTAGGGTAAGGTTTTGGGCTGGTGGTGGGTTTCCATTCCGGGCTAGTGTTAGGGTTAGGGAACCGCAAGGCTTAGGGCACAGGTGAGGGTACGGAGACGTGGGTGCGTCAGGCTACGTGCTGACGCACGGGTCAATGCCAGCGTACGGGCCAGGAGTAGGCAACGGCGTAAGGTATGGTGTAGGGCTGGTGGTTGGTTTCCGTTCCAGGCTAGGGTTAGGGTTAGGGAACGGTAAGGCTTAGGGCACAGGTGTGGGAACGGAAACGTGGGAGGGTCAGGCTACGTGCTGATGCACGGTTCAGTGCCAGCATACGGGCCAGGAATAGGAAACGGCAAAAGTTAGGGTGTAGGGCTGGTGGTGGGTTTCCGTTCAGGGCTAGGGTTAGGGTTAGGGAACGGCAAGGCTTAGGGCACAGGTGATGGTATGGAAACGTGGGAGGGTCAGGCTACGTGCTGACGCATGGGTCAGTGCCAGCGTACGGGTCAGCAGTAGGGTACGGCGTAATGTAAGGTGTAGGGCTGGTGGTGGGTTTCTATTCCGGGCTAGGGTTAGGGTTAGGGAACGGCAAGTCTTAGGGCACAGGTGAGGGTACGGAAACTTGGGAGGGTCAGGCTACATGCTGACGCAATGTTCAGTGCCAGCGTACGGGCCAGGAATAGGGTACGGCGTAAGGTAAGGTGTAGGGCTGGTGGTGGGTTTCTAATCCGGGCTAGGGTTAGGGTTAGGGAACGGCATGTCTTAGGGCAAAGGAGAGGGTACGGAAACGTGGGAGGGTCAGGCTACATGCTGACGCACTGTTCAGTGCCAGCGTACGGGCCAGGAATAGGGTACGGCGTAAGGTAAGGTGTACGGCTGGTGGTGGGTTTCCGTTCCGGGCTAGGGTTAGGGTTAGGGAACGGCAAGGCTTAGGGCACAGGTGAGGTTACAGAAACGTGGCACGGTCAGGCTACGTGCTGACGCATGTGTCAATTCCAGCATACGGGCGAGGAGTAGGCAACGGCGTAAGGTAAGGTGTACGGCTGGTGGTTGGTTTCCTATCCAGGCTAAGGTTAGGGTTAGGGAACGGCAAGGCTTAGGGCACAGGTGATGGTACGGAAACGTGGGAGGGTCAGGCTACGTGCTGACGCACGGTTCAGTGCCAGCGTACGGGCCAGGAATAGGGAACGGCGTAAGGTAAGGTGTAGGGCTGGTGGTGGGTTTCCGTTCCGGGCTAGGGTTAGGGTTAGGGAACGGCAAGGCTTAGGGCACAGGTCAGGGTACGGAAACGCGGGAGGGTAAGGCTACAGGCTGATGCACGGGTCAGTACCAGAGTACAGGCCAGTAGTAGGCAACGGCGTAGGGTAAGGTTTTGCGCTGGTGGTGGGATTCCATTCCGGGCTAGGGTTAGGGTTAGGGAACCGCAGGGCTTAGCGCACAGGTGAGGGTACGGAGACGAGGGAGGGTCAGGCTACGTGCTGACGCACGGGTCAATGCCAGCGTACGGGCCAGGAGTAGGCAACGGCGTAGGATAAAGTGTAGGGCTGGTGGTGGATTTGCGTTCCGGGCTAGGGTTAGGGTTAGGGAACGGCAAGGCTTTGGGCTCAGGTGAGGGAACGGAAACGTGGGAGGGTCAGGCTACGTGCTGACGCACGGTTCAGTGCCAGCGTACGGGCCAGGAATAGGGAACGGCGTAAGTTAAGGTGTAGGGCTGGTGGTGGGTTTCCGTTCCGGGCTAGGGTTAGGGTTACGGAACGGCAAGGCTTAGGGCACAGGTCAGGGTACGGAAACGCGGGAGGGTAAGGCTACGTGCTGATGCGCAGGTCAGTGCCAGAGTACACGCCAGTAGTAGGCAACGGCGTAGGATAAGGTTTTGGGCTGGTGGTGGGTTTCCATTCCGGGCTAGTGTTAGGGTTAGGGAACCGCAAGGCTTAGGGCACAGGTGAGGGTATGGAGACGTGGGTGCGTCAGGCTACGTGCTGACGCACGGGTCAATGCCAGCGTACGGGCCAGGAGTAGGCAACGGCGTAAGGTATGGTGTAGGGCTGGTGGTTGGTTTCCGTTCCAGGCTAGGGTTAGGGTTAGGGAACGGCAAGGCTTAGGGCACAGGTGAGGGTACGGAAACGTGGGAGGGTCGGGCTACGTGCTGACGCACGGGTCAGTGCCAGTGTACGGGCCAGGAATAGGGAACGGCATAAGTTAATGTGTAGGGCTGGTGGTGGGTTTCCGTTCCGGGCTAGGGTTAGGGTTAGGGAACGTCAAGGCTTAGGGCACAGGTGAGGGTACGGAAACGTTGGAGGCTCAGACTACGTGCTGACGCATGGTTCAGTGCCAGCGTACGGGTCAGGAGTAGGATACGGCGTAAGGTAAGGTGTAGGGCTGATGGTGGTTTTCTATTCCGGGCTAGGGTTAGGGTTAGGGAAAGGCAAGGCTTAGGGCACAGGTGAGGATACGGAAACGTGGGAGGGTCAGGCTACGTGCTGACGCATGGGTCAGTGCCAGCGTACGGGCCAGGAGTAGGGTACGGCGTAAGGTAAAGTGTAGCGCTTGTGGTTGATTTCCTTTCCAGGCTAGGTTTAGGGTTAGGGAACGGCAAGGCTTAGGGCACAGGTGAGGGTACGGAAACGTGAGAGGGACGGGCTACGTGCTGACGCACGGGTCAGTGCCAGCGTACGGAACAGGAGTAGGCAACGGCATAGGATACAGTGTAGGGCTGGTGGTGGATTTGCGTTCAGGGCTAGGGTTAGGGTTAGGGAACGGCAAGGCTTAGGGCACAGGTGAGGGTATGGAAACGTGGGAGGGTCAGGCTACGTGCTGACGCACGGGTCAGTGCCAGCGTACGGGTCAGGAGTAGGGTACGGCGTAATGTAAGGTGTAGGGCTGGTGGTGGGTTTCTATTCCGGGCTAGGGTTAGGGTTATGGAACGGCTAGGCTTAGGGCACAGGTGAGGGTACGGAAACTTGGGAGGCTCAGGCTACACGCTGACGCAATGTTCAGTGCCAGCGTACGGGCCAGGAATAGGGTACGGCGTAAGGTAAGGTGTAGGGATGGTGGTGGGTTTCTAATCCGGGCTAGGGTTAGGGTTAAGGAACGGCAAGTCTTAGGGCAAAGGAGAGGGTACGGAAACGTGGGAGGGTCAGGCTACATGCTGACGCACGGTTCAGTGCTAGCGTACGAGCCACGAATAGGGTACGGCGTAAGGTAAGGTGTACGGCTGGTGGTGGGTTTCCGTTCCGGGCTAGGGTTAGGGTTAGGGAACGGCAAGGCTTAGGGCACAGGTGAGGTTACAGAAACGTGGGACGGTCAGGCTACGTGCTGACGCATGTGTCAATGCCAGCATACGGGCGAGGAGTAGGCAACGGCGTAAGGTAAGGTGTACGGCTGGTGGTTGGTTTCCGTTCCAGGCTAGGGTTAGGGTTAGGGAACGGCAAGGCTTAGGGCACAGGTGATGGTACGGAAACGTGGGAGGGTCAGGCTACGTGCTGACGCACGGTTCAGTGCCAGCGTACGGGCCAGGAATAGGGAACGGCGTAAGTTAAGGTGTTGGGCTGGTGGTGGGTTTCCGTTCCGGGCTAGGGTTAGGGTAAGGGAACAGCAAGGCTTAGGGCACAGGTGAGGGTACGTAAACGTGGGAGGGTCAGGCTACGTGCTGACGCACGGGTCAATGCCAGCGTACGGGCGAGTAGTAGGCAACGGCGTAAGGTAAGGTGTACGGCAGGTGGTTGTTTTCCGTTCCAGGCTAGGGTTAGTGTTAGGGAACGGCAAGGCTTAGGGCACAGGTGAGGGTAGGGAAAGGGGGAGGGTCAGGCTACGTGCTGACGCACGGTTCAGTGCCAGCATACGGGCCAGGAATAGGGAAAGTCGTAAGGTAAGGTATAGGGTTGGTGGTGGGTTTCCGTTCCGGGCTAGGGTTAGGGTTAGGGAACGGCAAGGCTTAGGGCACAGGTCAGGGTACGGAAACGCGTGAGGGTAAGGCCACGTGCTAATGCACGGGTCAGTGCCGGAGTACAGGCCAGTAGTAGGCAACGGCGTAAGGTAAGGTGTAGGGCTGGTGGTTGGTTTCCGTTCCAGGCTAGGGTTAGTGTTAGGGAACGGCAAGGCTTAGGGCAGAGGTGAGGGTACGGAAACGTGGGAGGGTCGGGCTACGTGCTGACGCACTGGTCAGTGCCAGCGTACGGGCCAGGAGTAGGCAACGGTGTAGGATATAGTGTAGGGCTGGTGGTGGATTTGCGTTCCTGGCTAGGGTTAGGGTTAGGGAACGGCAAGGCTTAGGGCACAGGTGAGGGAACGGAAACGTGGGAGGGTCAGGCTACGTGCTGACACATTGTTCAGTGCCAGCGTACGGGCCAGGAATAGGGAACTGCGTAAGTTAAGGTGTACGGCTGGTGGTGGGTTTCCGTTCCGGGCTAGGGTTAGGGTTAGGGAACGTCAAGGCTTAGGGCACAGGTGAGGTTACGGAAACGTTGGAGGCTCAGACTACGTGCTGACGCATGGTTCAGTGCCAGCGTACGGGTCAGGAGTAGGATACGGCGTAAGGTAAGGTGTAGGGCTGGTTGTGGGTTTCTATTCCGGGCTAGGGTTAGGGTTAGGGAAAGGCAAGTCTTAGGGCACAGGTGAGGTTACGGAAACGTGGGAGGGTCAGGCTACATGCTGACGCACGGTTCAGTGCCAGCGTACGGGCCAGGAATAGGTTACGGCGTAAGGTAAGGTGTAGGGCTGGTGGTGTGTTTCCGTTCCGGTCTAGGGTTATGGTTAGGGAACGGCAAGGCTTAGGGCACAGGTGAGGGTACTGAAACGTGGGAGGGTCAGGCTACGTGCTGACGCATGGGTCAGTGCCAGCGTACGGACCAGGAGTAGGGTACGGCGTAAGGTAAAGTGTAGCGCTTGTGGTTGATTTCCTTTCCAATCTAGGTTTAGGGTTAGGGAACGGCAAGGCTTAGGGCACAGGTGAGGGTACGGAAACTTGGGAGTGTCAGGCTACATGCTGACGCAATATTCAGTGCCAGCGTACGGGCCAGGAGTAGGCAACGGCGTAAGGTAAGGTGTAGGGCTGGTGGTTGGTTTCTGTTCCAGTCTAGGGTTAGGGTTAGGGAACGGCAAGGCTTAGGGCAGAGGTGAGGGTACGGAAACGTTGGAGGGTCGGGCTACGTGCTGATGCACGGGTCAGTGCCAGCGTATGGGCCAGGAGTAGGCAACGGCGTAGGATAAAGTGTAGGGCTGGTGGTGGATTTGCGTTCCGGGCTAGGGTTAGGGTTAGGGAACGGCAAGGCTTAGGGCTCAGGTGAGGGAACGGAAACGTGGGAGGGTCAGGCTACGTGCTGACGCACGTTTCAGTGCCAGCGTACGGGCCAGGAATAGGGAACGGCGTAAGTTAAGGTGTAGGGCTGGTGGTGGGTTTCCGTTCCGGGCTAGGGTTAGGGTTAGGGAACGGCAAGGCTTAGGGCACAGGTCAGGGTACGGAAACGCGGGAGGGTAAGGCTACGTGCTGATGCGCAGGTCAGTGCCAGAGTACACGCCAGTAGTAGGCAACAGCGTAGGGTAAGGTTTTGGGCTGGTTGTGGGTTTCCATTCCGGGCTAGTGTTAGGGTTAGGGAACCGCAAGGCTTAGGGAACAGGTGAGGGTACGGAGACGTGGGTGCGTCAGGCTACGTGCTGACGCATGGGTCAATGCCAGCGTACGGGCCAGGAGTAGGCAACGGCGTAAGGTATGGTGTAGGGCTGGTGGTTGGTTTCCGTTCCAGGCTAGGGTTAGGGTTAGGGAACGGCAAGGCTTAGGGCACAGGTGAGGGTACGGAAACGTGGGAGGGTCGGGCTACGTGCTGACGCACGGGTCAGTGCCAGCGTACGGGCCAGGAGTAGGCAACGGCGTAGGATAAAGTGTAGGGCTGGTGGTGGATTTGCGTTCTGGGCTAGGGTTAGGGTTAGGGAACGGCAAGGCTTAGGGCACAGGTCAGGGTACGGAAACGTGGTAGGCTAAGGCTACGTGCTGATGCACGGTTCAGTGCCAGAGTACAGGCCAGGAGTAGGCAACGGCGTAGGGTAAGGTGTAGGGCTGGTGGTGGCTTTCCGTTCCGGGCTAGGGTTAGGGTTAGGGAACGGAAAGGCTTAGGGCACAGGTGAGGGTACGTAAACGTGGGAGGGTCAGACTACGTGCTGACGCACGGGTCAATGCCAGCGTACGGGCGAGGAGTAGGCAACGGCGTAAGGTAAGGTTTAGGGCTGGTGGTGGGTTTCCGTTCCGGACTAGGGTTAGGGTTAGGGAACGTCAAGGCTTAGGGCACAGGTCAGGGTACGGAAACGCGGGAGGGTAAGGCTACGTGCTGATGCACGGTTCAGTGCCAGAGTACAGGCCAGGAGTAGGCAACGGCGTAGGGTAAGGTGTAGGGCTGGTGGTGGGTTTCCGTTCCGGGCTAGGGTTAGGGTTAGGTAACGCAAGGCTTAGGGCACAGGTGAGGGTACGTAAACGTGGGAGGGTCAGGCTACGTGCTGACGCACGGGTCAATGCCAGCGTACGGGCGAGGAGTAGGCAACGACGTAAGGTAAGGTGTACGGCTGGTGGTTGGTTTCCGTTCCAGGCTAGGGTTAGGGTTAGGGAATGGCAAGGCTTAGGGCACAGGTGAGGGTACGTAAACGTGGGAGGGTCAGGCTACGTGCTGACGCACGGTTCAGTGCCAGCGTACTGGCCAGGAATAGGGTACGGCGTAAGGTAAGGTGTAGGGCTGGTGGTGGGTTTCTAATCAGGGCTAGGGTTAGGGTTAGGGAACGGCAAGTCTTAGGGCAAAGGAGAGGATACGGAAACGTGGGAGGGTCAGGCTACGTGCTGACGCACGTTTCAGTGCCTGCGTACGGGCCAGGAATAGGGTACGGCGTAAGGTAAGGTGTACGGCTGGTGGTGGGTTTCCGTTCCGGTCTAGGGTTAGGGTTAGGGAATGGCAAGGCTTAGGGCACAGGTGAGGTTACAGAAACGTGGGACGGTCAGGCTACGTGCTGACGCACGTGTCAGTGCCAGCGTACGGGCCAGGGGTAGGCAATGGCGTAAGGTATGATGTAGGGCTGGTGGTTGGTTTCCGTTCCAGGCTAGGGTTAGGGTAAGGGAACGGCAAGGCTTAGGGCACAGGTGAGAGTACCGAAACGTGGGAGGGTCAGGCTACATGCTGACGCATGTTTCAGTGCCAGCGTATGGGCCAGGAATAAGTTACGGCGTAAGGTATGGTGTAGGGCTGGTGGTGGGTTTCCGTTCGGGGCTAGGGTTAGGGTTAGGGAACGGCAAGGCTTAGGGCACAGGTGAGGGTACGGAAAAGTGGGAGGGTCAGGCTACGTGCTGACACACGGGTCGGTTCCAGCGTACGGGTCAGTAGCAGCGTACGGCGTAAGGTATGGTGTAGGGCTGGTGGTGGGTTACTATTCCGGGCTAGGGTTAGGGTTAGGGAATGGCAAGGCTTAGGGCACATGTCAGGGAACGGAAACTCGGGAGGTTAAGGCTACGTGCTGATGCACGGTTCAGTGCAGAGTACAGGCCAGGAATAGGCAACGGCGTAGGGTAAGGTGTAGGGCTGGTGGTGGGTTTCCGTTCCAGGCTAGGGTTAGTGTTAGGGAACGGCAAGGCTTAGGGCACAGGTGAGGGTACGTAAACGTGGGAGGGTCGGGCTACGTGCTGACGGACTGGTCAGTGCCAGCGTACGGGCCAGGAGTAGGCAACGGCGTAGGATATAGTGTAGGGCTGGTGGTGGATTTGCGTTCCTGGCTAGGGTTAGGGTTAGGGAACGGCAAGGCTTAGGGCACAGGTGAGGGAACGGAAACGTGGGAGGGTCAGGCTACGTGCTGACACATTGTTCAGTGCCAGCGTACAGGCCAGGAATAGGGAACTGCGTACGTTAAGGTGTACGGCTGGTGGTGGGTTTCCGTTCCGGGCTAGGGTTAGGGTTAGGGAACGTCAAGGCTTAGGGCACAGGTGAGGTTACGGAAACGTTGGAGGCTCAGACTACGTGCTGACGCATGGTTCAGTGCCAGCGTACGGGTCAGGAGTAGGATACGGCGTAAGGTAAGGTGTAGGGCTGGTTGTGGGTTTCTATTCCGGGCTAGGGTTAGGGTTAGGGAAAGGCAAGTCTTAGGGCACAGGTGAGGTTACGGAAACGTGGGAGGGTCAGGCTACATGCTGACGCACGGTTCAGTGCCAGCGTACGGGCCAGGAATAGGTTACGGCGTAAGGTAAGGTGTAGGGCTGGTGGTGGGTTTCCGTTCCGGTCTAGGGTTATGGTTAGGGAACGGCAAGGCTTAGGGCACAGGTGAGGGTACTGAAACGTGGGAGGGTCAGGCTACGTGCTGACGCATGGGTCAGTGCCAGCGTACGGACCAGGAGTAGGGTACGGCGTAAGGTAAAGTGTAGCGCTTGTGGTTGATTTCCTTTCCAATCTAGGTTTAGGGTTAGGGAACGGCAAGGCTTAGGGCACCGGTGAGGGTACGGAAACTTGGGAGTGTCAGGCTACATGCTGACGCAATATTCAGTGCCAGCGTACGGGCCAGGAGTAGGCAACGGCGTAAGGTAAGGTGTAGGGCTGGTGGTTGGTTTCTGTTCCAGTCTAGGGTTAGGGTTAGGGAACGGCAAGGCTTAGGGCAGAGGTGAGGGTACGGAAACGTTGGAGGGTCGGGCTACGTGCTGATGCACGGGTCAGTGCCAGCGTATGGGCCAGGAGTAGGCAACGGCGTAGGATAAAGTGTAGGGCTGGTGGTGGATTTGCGTTCCGGGCTAGGGTTAGGGTTAGGGAACGGCAAGGCTTAGGGCTCAGGTGAGGGAACGGAAACGTGGGAGGGTCAGGCTACGTGCTGACGCACGGGTCAATGCCAGCGTACGGGCCAGGAGTAGGCAACGGCGTAGGATAAAGTGTAGGGCTGGTGGTGGATTTGCGTTCCGGGCTAGGGTTAGGGTTAGGGAACGGCAAGGCTTAGGGCTCAGGTGAGGGAACGGAAACGTGGGAGGGTCAGGCTACGTGCTGACGCACGGTTCAGTGCCAGCGTACGGGCCAGGAATAGGGAACGGCGTAAGTTAAGGTGTAGGGCTGGTGGTGGGTTTCCGTTCCGGGCTAGGGTTAGGGTTAGGGAACGGCAAGGCTTAGGGCACAGGTCAGGGTACGGAAACGCGGGAGGTTAAGGCTACGTGCTGATGCGCAGGTCAGTGCCAGAGTACACGCCAGTAGTAGGCAACAGCGTAGGGTAAGGTTTTGGGCTGGTGGTGGGTTTCCATTCCGGGCTAGTGTTAGGGTTAGGGAACCGCAAGGCTTAGGGCACAGGTGAGGGTACGGAGACGTGGGTGCGTCAGGCTACGTGCTGACGCACGGGTCAATGCCAGCGTACGGGCCAGGAGTAGGCAACGGCGTATGGTATGGTGTAGGGCTGGTGGTTGGTTTCCGTTCCAGGCTAGGGTTAGGGTAAGGGAACGGCAAGGCTTAGGGCACAGGTGAGGGTACGGAAACGTGGGAGGGTCGGGCTATGTGCTGACGCACGGGTCAGTGCCAGCGTACGGGCCAGGAGTAGGCAACGGCGTAGGATAAAGTGTAGGGCTGGTGGTGGATTTGCGTTCCGGGCTAGGGTTAGGGTTAGGGAACGGTACGGCTTAGGGCACAGGTGTGGGAACGGAAACGTGGGAGGGTCAGGCTACGTGCTGATGCACGGTTCAGTGCCAGCATACGGGCCAGGAATCGGAAACGGCAAAAGTTAGGGTGTAGGGCTGGTGGTGGGTTTCCGTTCAGGGCTAGGGTTAGGGTTAGGGAACGGCAAGGCTTAGGGCACAGGTGATGGTATGGAAACGTGGGAGGGTCAGGCTACGTGCTGACGCATGGGTCAGTGCCAGCGTACGGGTCAGCAGTAGGGTACGGCGTAATGTAAGGTGTAGGGCTGGTGGTGGGTTTCTATTCCGGGCTAGGGTTAGGGTTAGGGAACGGCAAGTCTTAGGGCACAGGTGAGGGTACGGAAACTTGGGAGGGTCAGGCTACATGCTGACGCAATGTTCAGTGCCAGCGTACGGGCCAGGAATAGGGTACGGCGTAAGGTAAGGTGTAGGGCTGGTGGTGGGTTTCTAATCCGTGCTAGGGTTAGGGTTAGGGAACGGCATGTCTTAGGGCAAAGGAGAGGGTACGGAAACGTGGGAGGGTCAGGCTACATGCTGACGCACTGTTCAGTGCCAGCGTACGGGCCAGGAATAGGGTACGGCGTAAGGTAAGTTGTACGGCTGGTGGTGGGTTTCCGTTCCGGGCTAGGGTTAGGGTTAGGGAACGGCAAGGCTTAGGGCACAGGTGAGGTTACAGAAACGTGGCACGGTCAGGCTACGTGCTGACGCATGTGTCAATTCCAGCATACGGGCGAGGAGTAGGCAACGGCATAAGGTAAGGTGTACGGCTGGTGGTTGGTTTCCTATCCAGGCTAAGGTTAGGGTTAGGGAACGGCAAGGCTTAGGGCACAGGTGATGGTACGGAAACGTGGGAGGGTCAGGCTACGTGCTGACGCACGGTTCAGTGCCAGCGTACGGGCCAGGAATAGGGAACGGCGTAAGGTAAGGTGTAGGGCTGGTGGTGGGTTTCCGTTCCGGGCTAGGGTTAGGGTTAGGGAACGGCAAGGCTTAGGGCACAGGTCAGGGTACGGAAACGCGGGAGGGTAAGGCTACAGGCTGATGCACGGGTCAGTACCAGAGTACAGGCCAGTAGTAGGCAACGGCGTAGGGTAAGGTTTTGCGCTGGTGGTGGGATTCCATTCCGGGCTAGGGTTAGGGTTAGGGAACGGCAAGGCTTAGGGCACAGGTCAGGGTACGGAAATGCGGGAGGGTAAGGCTACAGGCTGATGCACGGGTCAGTACCAGAGAACAGGCCAGTAGTAGGCAACGGCGTAGGGTAAGGTTTTGCGCTGGTGGTGGGATTCCATTCCGGGCTAGGGTTAGGGTTAGGGAACCGCAGGGCTTAGCGCACAGGTGAGGGTACGGAGACGAGGGAGGGTCAGGCTACGTGCTGACGCACGGGTCAATGCCAGCGTACGGGCCAGGAGTAGGCAACGGCGTAGGATAAAGTGTAGGGCTGGTGGTGGATTTGCGTTCCGGGCTAGGGTTAGGGTTAGGGAACGGCAAGGCTTTGGGCTCAGGTGAGGGAACGGAAACGTGGGAGGGTCAGGCTACGTGCTGACGCACGGTTCAGTGCCAGCGTACGGGCCAGGAATAGGGAACGGCGTAAGTTAAGGTGTAGGGCTGGTGGTGGGTTTCCGTTCCGGGCTAGGGTTAGGGTTACGGAACGGCAAGGCTTAGGGCACAGGTCAGGGTACGGAAACGCGGGAGGGTAAGGCTACGTGCTGATGCGCAGGTCAGTGCCAGAGTACACGCCAGTAGTAGGCAACGGCGTAGGATAAGGTTTTGGGCTGGTGGTGGGTTTCCATTCCGGGCTAGTGTTAGGGTTAGGGAACCGCAAGGCTTAGGGCACAGGTGAGGGTATGGAGACGTGGGTGCGTCAGGCTACGTGCTGACGCACGGGTCAATGCCAGCGTACGGGCCAGGAGTAGGCAACGGCGTAAGGTATGGTGTAGGGCTGGTGGTTGGTTTCCGTTCCAGGCTAGGGTTAGGGTTAGGGAACGGCAAGGCTTAGGGCACAGGTGAGGGTACGGAAACGTGGGAGGGTCGGGCTACGTGCTGACGCACGGGTCAGTGCCAGCGTACGGGCCAGGAGTAGGCAACGGCGTAGGATAAAGTGTAGGGCTGGTGGTGGATTTGCGTTCTGGGCTAGGGTTAGGGTTAGGGAACGGCAAGGCTTAGGGCACAGGTCAGGGTACGGAAACGCGGTAGGCTAAGGCTACGTGCTGATGCACGGTTCAGTGCCAGAGTACAGGCCAGGAGTAGGCAACGGCGTAGGGTAAGGTGTAGGGCTGGTGGTGGCTTTCCGTTCCGGGCTAGGGTTAGGGTTAGGGAACGGAAAGGCTTAGGGCACAGGTGAGGGTACGTAAACGTGGGAGGGTCAGACTACGTGCTGACGCACGGGTCAATGCCAGCGTACGGGCGAGGAGTAGGCAACGGCGTAAGGTAAGGTTTAGGGCTGGTGGTGGGTTTCCGTTCCGGACTAGGGTTAGGGTTAGGGAACGTCAAGGCTTAGGGCACAGGTCAGGGTACGGAAACGCGGGAGGGTAAGGCTACGTGCTGATGCACGGTTCAGTGCCAGAGTACAGGCCAGGAGTAGGCAACGGCGTAGGGTAAGGTGTAGGGCTGGTGGTGGGTTTCCGTTCCGGGCTAGGGTTAGGGTTAGGTAACGCAAGGCTTAGGGCACAGGTGAGGGTACGTAAACGTGGGAGGGTCAGGCTACGTGCTGACGCACGGGTCAATGCCAGCGTACGGGCGAGGAGTAGGCAACGACATAAGGTAAGGTGTACGGCTGGTGGTTGGTTTCCGTTCCAGGCTAGGGTTAGGGTTAGGGAATGGCAAGGCTTAGGGCACAGGTGAGGGTACGTAAACGTGGGAGGGTCAGGCTACGTGCTGACGCACGGTTCAGTGCCAGCGTACTGGCCAGGAATAGGGTACGGCGTAAGGTAAGGTGTAGGGCTGGTGGTGGGTTTCTAATCAGGGCTAGGGTTAGGGTTAGGGAACGGCAAGTCTTAGGGCAAAGGAGAGGATACGGAAACGTGGGAGGGTCAGGCTACGTGCTGACGCACGTTTCAGTGCCTGCGTACGGGCCAGGAATAGGGTACGGCGTAAGGTAAGGTGTACGGCTGGTGGTGGGTTTCCGTTCCGGTCTAGGGTTAGGGTTAGGGAATGGCAAGGCTTAGGGCACAGGTGAGGTTACAGAAACGTGGGACGGTCAGGCTACGTGCTGACGCACGTGTCAGTGCCAGCGTACGGGCCAGGGGTAGGCAATGGCGTAAGGTAAGATGTAGGGCTGGTGGTTGGTTTCCGTTCCAGGCTAGGGTTAGGGTAAGGGAACGGCAAGGCTTAGGGCACAGGTGAGAGTACCGAAACGTGGGAGGGTCAGGCTACATGCTGACGCATGTTTCAGTGCCAGCGAATGGGCCAGGAATAAGTTACGGCGTAAGGTAAGGTGTAGGGCTTGTGGTGGGTTTCCGTTCGGGGCTAGGGTTAGGGTTAGGGAACGGCAAGGCTTAGGGCACAGGTGAGGGTACGGAAAGGTGGGAGGGTCAGGCTACGTGCTGACACACGGGTCAGTGCCAGCGTACGGGTCAGTAGCAGCGTACGGCGTAAGGTATGGTGTAGGGCTGGTGGTGGGTTACTATTCCGGGCTAGGGTTAGGGTTAGGGAATGGCAAGGCTTAGGGCACAGGTGAGGGTACGGAAACGTGGGAGGGTCAGGCTACGTGCTGACGCACGGGTCAGTGCCAGCGTACGGGCCAGGAATAGGCAACGGCGTAAGGTAAGGTGTAGGGCTGGTGGTTGGTTTCCGTTCCTGGCTAGGGTTAGGGTTAGGGAACGGCAAGGCATAGGGCACAGGTGAGGGTACGGAAACGTGGGAGGGTCGGGCTACGTGCTGACGCACGGGTCAGTGCCAGCGTACGGGCCAGGAGTAGGCAACGGCGTAGGGTAAGGTTTAGGGCTGGTGGTGGGTTTCCGTTCCAGGCTAGGGTTAGTGTTAGGGAACGGCAAGCCTTAGGGCACAGGTGAGGGTACGGAAACGTGGGAGGGTCGGGCTACGTGCTGACGGACTGGTCAGTGCCAGCGTACGGGCCAGGAGTAGGCAACTGCGTAGGATAAAGTGTAGGGCTGGTGGTGGATTTGCGTTCCTGGCTAGGGTTAGGGTTAGGGAACGGCAAGGCTTAGGGCACAGGTGAGGGAACGGAAACGTGGGATGGTCAGGCTACGTGCTGACACACGGTTCAGTGCCAGTGTACGGGCCAGGAATAGGGAACGGCGTAAGTTAAGGTGTAGGGCTGGTGGTGGGTTTCCGTTCCGGGCTAGGGTTAGGGTTAGGGAACGTCAAGGCTTAGGGCACAGGTGAGGGTACGGAAACGTTGGAGGCTCAGACTACGTGCTGACGCATGGTTCAGTGCCAGCGTACGGGTCAGGAGTAGGATACGGCGTAAGGTAAGGTGTAGGGCTGATGGCGGTTTTCTATTCCGGGCTAGGGTTAGGGTTAGGGAAAGGCAAGGCTTAGGGCACAGGTGAGGATACGGAAACGTGGGAGGGTCAGGCTACGTGCTGACGCATGGGTCAGTGCCAGCGTACGGGCCAGGAGTAGGGTACGGCGTAAGGTAAAGTGTAGCGCTTGTGGTTGATTTCCTTTCCAGGCTAGGTTTAGGGTTAGGGAACGGCAAGGCTTAGGGCACAGGTGAGGGTACGGAAACGTGAGAGGGACGGGCTACGTGCTGACGCACGGGTCAGTGCCAGCGTACGGAACAGGAGTAGGCAACGGCATAGGATACAGTGTAGGGCTGGTGGTGGATTTGCGTTCAGGGCTAGGGTTAGGGTTAGGGAACGGCAAGGCTTAGGGCACAGGTGAGGGTATGGAAACGTGGGAGGGTCAGGCTACGTGCTGACGCACGGGTCAGTGCCAGCGTACGGGTCAGGAGTAGGGTACGGCGTAATGTAAGGTGTAGGGCTGGTGGTGGGTTTCTATTCCGGGCTAGGGTTAGGGTTATGGAACGGCTAGGCTTAGGGCACAGGTGAGGGTACGGAAACTTGGGAGGCTCAGGCTACACGCTGACGCAATGTTCAGTGCCAGCGTACGGGCCAGGAATAGGGTACGGCGTAAGGTAAGGTGTAGGGATGGTGGTGGGTTTCTAATCCGGGCTAGGGTTAGGGTTAAGGAACGGCAAGTCTTAGGGCAAAGGAGAGGGTACGGAAACGTGGGAGGGTCAGGCTACATGCTGACGCACGGTTCAGTGCTAGTGTACGAGCCACGAATAGGGTACGGCGTAAGGTAAGGTGTACGGCTGGTGGTGGGTTTCCGTTCCGGGCTAGGGTTAGGGTTAGGGAACGGCAAGGCTTAGGGCACAGGTGAGGTTACAGAAACGTGGGACGGTCAGGCTACGTGCTTACGCATGTGTCAATGCCAGCATACGGGCGAGGAGTAGGCAACGGCGTAAGGTAAGGTGTACGGCTGGTGGTTGGTTTCCGTTCCAGGCTAGGGTTAGGGTTAGGGAACGGCAAGGCTTAGGGCACAGGTGATGGTACGGAAACGTGGGAGGGTCAGGCTACGTGCTGACGCACGGTTCAGTGCCAGCGTACGGGCCAGGAATAGGGAACGGCGTAAGTTAAGGTGTTGGGCTGGTGGTGGGTTTCCGTTCCGGGCTAGGGTTAGGGTTAGGGAACAGCAAGGCTTAGGGCACAGGTGAGGGTACGTAAACGTGGGAGGGTCAGGCTACGTGCTGACGCACGGGTCAATGCCAGCGTACGGGCGAGTAGTAGGCAACGGCGTAAGGTAAGGTGTACGGCAGGTGGTTGTTTTCCGTTCCAGGCTAGGGTTAGTGTTAGGGAACGGCAAGGCTTAGGGCACAGGTGAGGGTACGGAAAAGTGGGAGGGTCAGGCTACGTGCTGACGCACGGTTCAGTGCCAGCATACGGGCCAGGAATAGGGAAAGTCGTAAGGTAAGGTATAGGGTTGGTGGTGGGTTTCCGTTCCGGGCTAGGGTTAGGGTTAGGGAACGGAAAGGCTTAGGGCACAGGTCAGGGTACGGAAACGCGTGAGGGTAAGGCCACGTGCTAATGCACGGGTCAGTGCCGGAGTACAGGCCAGTAGTAGGCAACGGCGTAAGGTAAGGTGTAGGGCTGGTGGTTGGTTTCCGTTCCAGGCTAGGGTTAGTGTTAGGGAACGGCAAGGCTTAGGGCACAGGTGAGGGTACGGAAACGTGGGAGGGTCGGGCTACGTGCTGACGCACTGGTCAGTGCCAGCGTACGGGCCAGGAGTAGGCAACGGTGTAGGATATAGTGTAGGGCTGGTGGTGGATTTGCGTTCCTGGCTAGGGTTAGGGTTAGGGAACGGCAAGGCTTAGGGCACAGGTGAGGGAACGGAAACGTGGGAGGGTCAGGCTACGTGCTGACACATTGTTCAGTGCCAGCGTACGGGCCAGGAATAGGGAACTGCGTAAGTTAAGGTGTACGGCTGGTGGTGGGTTTCCGTTCCGGGCTAGGGTTAGGGTTAGGGAACGTCAAGGCTTAGGGCACAGGTGAGGTTACGGAAACGTTGGAGGCTCAGACTACGTGCTGACGCATGGTTCAGTGCCAGCGTACGGGTCAGGAGTAGGATACGGCGTAAGGTAAGGTGTAGGGCTGGTTGTGGGTTTCTATTCCGGGCTAGGGTTAGGGTTAGGGAAAGGCAAGTCTTAGGGCACAGGTGAGGTTACGGAAACGTGGGAGGGTCAGGCTACATGCTGACGCACGGTTCAGTGCCAGCGTACGGGCCAGGAATAGGTTACGGCGTAAGGTAAGGTGTAGGGCTGGTGGTGGGTTTCCGTTCCGGTCTAGGGTTATGGTTAGGGAACGGCAAGGCTTAGGGCACAGGTGAGGGTACTGAAACGTGGGAGGGTCAGGCTACGTGCTGACGCATGGGTCAGTGCCAGCGTACGGACCAGGAGTAGGGTACGGCGTAAGGTAAAGTGTAGCGCTTGTGGTTGATTTCCTTTCCAATCTAGGTTTAGGGTTAGGGAACGGCAAGGCTTAGGGCACAGGTGAGGGTACGGAAACTTGGGAGTGTCAGGCTACATGCTGACGCAATATTCAGTGCCAGCGTACGGGCCAGGAGTAGGCAACGGCGTAAGGTAAGGTGTAGGGCTGGTGGTTGGTTTCTGTTCCAGTCTAGGGTTAGGGTTAGGGAACGGCAAGGCTTAGGGCAGAGGTGAGGGTACGGAAACGTTGGAGGGTCGGGCTACGTGCTGATGCACGGGTCAGTGCCAGCGTATGGGCCAGGAGTAGGCAACGGCGTAGGATAAAGTGTAGGGCTGGTGGTGGATTTGCGTTCCGGGCTAGGGTTAGGGTTAGGGAACGGCAAGGCTTAGGGCTCAGGTGAGGGAACGGAAACGTGGGAGGGTCAGGCTACGTGCTGACGCACGTTTCAGTGCCAGCGTACGGGCCAGGAATAGGGAACGGCGTAAGTTAAGGTGTAGGGCTGGTGGTGGGTTTCCGTTCCGGGCTAGGGTTAGGGTTAGGGAACGGCAAGGCTTAGGGCACAGGTCAGGGTACGGAAACGCGGGAGGGTAAGGCTACGTGCTGATGCGCAGGTCAGTGCCAGAGTACACGCCAGTAGTAGGCAACAGCGTAGGGTAAGGTTTTGGGCTGGTGGTGGGTTTCCATTCCGGGCTAGTGTTAGGGTTAGGGAACCGCAAGGCTTAGGGCACAGGTGAGGGTACGGAGACGTGGGTGCGTCAGGCTACGTGCTGACGCACGGGTCAATGCCAGCGTACGGGCCAGGAGTAGGCAACGGCGTAAGGTATGGTGTAGGGCTGGTGGTTGGTTTCCGTTCCAGGCTAGGGTTAGGGTAAGGGAACGGCAAGGCTTAGGGCACAGGTGAGGGTACGGAAACGTGGGAGGGTCGGGCTATGTGCTGACGCACGGGTCAGTGCCAGCGTACGGGCCAGGAGTAGGCAACGGCGTAGGATAAAGTGTAGGGCTGGTGGTGGATTTGCGTTCCGGGCTAGGGTTAGGGTTAGGGAACGGTAAGGCTTAGGGCACAGGTGTGGGAACGGAAACGTGGGAGGGTCAGGCTACGTGCTGATGCACGGTTCAGTGCCAGCGTACGGGCCAGGAATAGAAACGGCCAAAGTTAGGGTGTAGGGCTGGTGGTGGGTTTCCGTTCAGGGCTAGGGTTAGGGCTAGGGAACGGCAAGGCTTAGGGCACAGGTGATGGTATGGAAACGTGGGAGAGTCAGGCTACGTGCTGACGCATGGGTCAGTGCCAGCGTACGGGTCAGCAGTAGGGTACGGCGTAATGTAAGGTGTAGGGCTGGTGGTGGGTTTCTATTCCGGGCTAGGGTTAGGGTTAGGGAACGGCAAGTCTTAGGGCACAGGTGAGGGTACGGAAACTTGGGAGGGTCAGGCTACATGCTGACGCACTGTTCAGTGCCAGCGTACGGGCCAGGAATAGGGTACGGCGTAAGGAAAGGTGTAGGTCTGGTGGTGGGTTTCTAATCCGGGCTAGGGTTAGGGTTAGGGAACGGCAAGTCTTAGGGCAAAGGAGAGGGTACGGAAACGTGGGAGGGTCAGGCTACGTGCTGACGCACGGTTCAGTGCCAGCGTATGGGCCAGGAATAGGGTACGGCGTAAGGTAAGGTGTACGGCTGGTGGTGGGTTTCCGTTCCGGGCTAGGGTTAGGGTTAGGGAACGGAAAGGCTTAGGGCACAGGTGAGGGTACGTAAACGTGGGAGGGTCAGACTACGTGCTGACGCACGGGTCAATGCCAGCGTACGGGCGAGGAGTAGGCAACGGCGTAAGGTAAGGTTTAGGGCTGGTGGTGGGTTTCCGTTCCGGACTAGGGTTAGGGTTAGGGAACGTCAAGGCTTAGGGCACAGGTCAGGGTACGGAAACGCGGGAGGGTAAGGCTACGTGCTGATGCACGGTTCAGTGCCAGAGTACAGGCCAGGAGTAGGCAACGGCGTAGGGTAAGGTGTAGGGCTGGTGGTGGGTTTCCGTTCCGGGCTAGGGTTAGGGTTAGGTAACGCAAGGCTTAGGGCACAGGTGAGGGTACGTAAACGTGGGAGGGTCAGGCTACGTGCTGACGCACGGGTCAATGCCAGCGTACGGGCGAGGAGTAGGCAACGACGTAAGGTAAGGTGTACGGCTGGTGGTTGGTTTCCGTTCCAGGCTAGGGTTAGGGTTAGGGAATGGCAAGGCTTAGGGCACAGGTGAGGGTACGTAAACGTGGGAGGGTCAGGCTACGTGCTGACGCACGGTTCAGTGCCAGCGTACTGGCCAGGAATAGGGTACGGCGTAAGGTAAGGTGTAGGGCTGGTGGTGGGTTTCTAATCAGGGCTAGGGTTAGGGTTAGGGAACGGCAAGTCTTAGGGCAAAGGAGAGGATACGGAAACGTGGGAGGGTCAGGCTACGAGCTGACGCACGTTTCAGTGCCTGCGTACGGGCCAGGAATAGGGTACGGCGTAAGGTAAGGTGTACGGCTGGTGGTGGGTTTCCATTCCGGTCTAGGGTTAGGGTTAGGGAATGGCAAGGCTTAGGGCACAGGTGAGGTTACAGAAACGTGGGACGGTCAGGCTACGTGCTGACGCACGTGTCAGTGCCAGCGTACGGGCCAGGGGTAGGCAATGGCGTAAGGTAAGATGTAGGGATGGTGGTTGGTTTCCGTTCCTGGCTAGGGTTAGGGTTAGGGAACGGCAAGGCATAGGGCACAGGTGAGGGTACGGAAACGTGGGAGGGTCGGGCTACGTGCTGACGCACGGGTCAGTGCCAGCGTACGGGCCAGGAGTAGGCAACGGCGTAGGATAAAGTGTAAGGCTGGTGGTGGATTTGCGTTCTGGGCTAGGGTTAGGGTTAGGGAACGGCAAGGCTTAGGGCACATGTCAGGGAACGGAAACTCGGGAGGGTAAGGCTACGTGCTGATGCACGGTTCAGTGCAGAGTACAGGCCAGGAATAGGCAACGGCGTAGGGTAAGGTGTAGGGCTGGTGGTGGGTTTCCGTTCCAGGCTAGGGTTAGTGTTAGGGAACGGCAAGGCTTAGGGCACAGGTGAGGGTACGTAAACGTGGGAGGGTCGGGCTACGTGCTGACGGACTGGTCAGTGCCAGCGTACGGGCCAGGAGTAGGCAACTGCGTAGGATAAAGTGTAGGGCTGGTGGTGGATTTGCGTTCCTGGCTAGGGTTAGGGTTAGGGAACGGCAAGGCTTAGGGCACAGATGAGGGAACGGAAACGTGGGAGGGTCAGGCTACGTGCTGACACACGGTTCAGTGCCAGTGTACGGGCCAGGAATAGGGAACGGCGTAAGTTAAGGTGTAGGGCTGGTGGTGGGTTTCCGTTCCGGGCTAGGGTTAGGGTTAGGGAACGTCAAGGCTTAGGGCACAGGTGAGGGTACGGAAACGTTGGAGGCTCAGACTACGTGCTGACGCATGGTTCAGTGCCAGCGTACGGGTCAGGAGTAGGATACGGCGTAAGGTAAGGTGTAGGGCTGATGGTGGTTTTCTATTCCGGGCTAGGGTTAGGGTTAGGGAAAGGCAAGGCTTAGGGCACAGGTGAGGATACGGAAACGTGGGAGGGTCAGGCTACGTGCTGACGCATGGGTCAGTGCCAGCGTACGGGCCAGGAGTAGGGTACGGCGTAAGGTAAAGTGTAGCGCTTGTGGTTGATTTCCTTTCCAGGCTAGGTTTAGGGTTAGGGAACGGCAAGGCTTAGGGCACAGGTGAGGGTACGGAAACGTGAGAGGGACGGGCTACGTGCTGACGCACGGGTCAGTGCCAGCGTACGGAACAGGAGTAGGCAACGGCATAGGATACAGTGTAGGGCTGGTGGTGGATTTGCGTTCAGTGCTAGGGTTAGGGTTAGGGAACGGCAAGGCTTAGGGCACAGGTGAGGGTATGGAAACGTGGGAGGGTCAGGCTACGTGCTGACGCACGGGTCAGTGCCAGCGTACGGGTCAGGAGTAGGGTACGGCGTAATGTAAGGTGTAGGGCTGGTGGTGGGTTTCTATTCCGGGCTAGGGTTAGGGTTATGGAACGGCTAGGCTTAGGGCACAGGTGAGGGTACGGAAACTTGGGAGGCTCAGGCTACACGCTGACGCAATGTTCAGTGCCAGCGTACGGGCCAGGAATAGGGTACGGCGTAAGGTAAGGTGTAGGGATGGTGGTGGGTTTCTAATCCGGGCTAGGGTTAGGGTTAAGGAACGGCAAGTCTTAGGGCAAAGGAGAGGGTACGGAAACGTGGGAGGGTCAGGCTACATGCTGACGCACGGTTCAGTGCTAGCGTACGAGCCACGAATAGGGTACGGCGTAAGGTAAGGTGTACGGCTGGTGGTGGGTTTCCGTTCCGGGCTAGGGTTAGGGTTAGGGAACGGAAAGGCTTAGGGCACAGGTGAGGTTACAGAAACGTGGGACGGTCAGGCTACGTGCTGACGCATGTGTCAATGCCAGCATACAGGCGAGGAGTAGGCAACGGCGTAAGGTAAGGTGTACGGCTGGTGGTTGGTTTCCGTTCCAGGCTAGGGTTAGGGTTAGGGAACGGCAAGGCTTAGGGCACAGGTGATGGTACGGAAACGTGGGAGGGTCAGGCTACGTGCTGACGCACGGTTCAGTGCCAGCTAAGGGCCAGGAATAGGGAACGGCGTAAGTTAAGGTGTTGGGCTGGTGGTGGGTTTCCGTTCCGGGCTAGGGTTAGGGTTAGGGAACAGCAAGGCTTAGGGCACAGGTGAGGGTACGTAAACGTGGGAGGGTCAGGCTACGTGCTGACGCACGGGTCAATGCCAGCGTACGGGCGAGTAGTAGGCAACGGCGTAAGGTAAGGTGTACGGCAGGTGGTTGTTTTCCGTTCCAGGCTAGGGTTAGGGTTAGGGAACGGCAAGGCTTAGGGCACAGGTGAGGGTACGGAAAAGTGGGAGGGTCAGGCTACGTGCTGACGCACGGTTCAGTGCCAGCATACGGGCCAGGAATAGGGAAAGCCGTAAGGTAAGGTATAGGGTTGGTGGTGGGTTTCCGTTCCGGGCTAGGGTTAGGGTTAGGGAACGGCAAGGCTTAGGGCACAGGTCAGGGTACGGAAACGCGTGAGGGTAAGGCCACGTGCTAATGCACGGGTCAGT
This sequence comes from Mesoplodon bidens, assembly GCF_964165515.1. Classification (NCBI taxonomy): domain Eukaryota; kingdom Metazoa; phylum Chordata; class Mammalia; order Artiodactyla; family Ziphiidae; genus Mesoplodon; species Mesoplodon bidens. The sequence continues at coordinate 110,094 of NW_027672236.1, read as the reverse complement.
GCCGGAGTACAGGCCAGTAGTAGGCAACGGCGTAAGGTAAGGTGTAGGGCTGGTGGTTGGTTTCCGTTCCAGGCTAGGGTTAGTGTTAGGGAACGGCAAGGCTTAGGGCACAGGTGAGGGTACGGAAACGTGGGAGGGTCGGGCTACGTGCTGACGCACTGGTCAGTGCCAGCGTACGGGCCAGGAGTAGGCAACGGCATAGGATATAGTGTAGGGCTGGTGGTGGATTTGCGTTCCTGGCTAGGGTTAGGGTTAGGGAACGGCAAGGCTTAGGGCACAGGTGAGGGAACGGAAACGTGGGAGGGTCAGGCTACGTGCTGACACATTGTTCAGTGCCAGCGTACAGGCCAGGAATAGGGAACTGCGTACGTTAAGGTGTACGGCTGGTGGTGGGTTTCCGTTCCGGGCTAGGGTTAGGGTTAGGGAACGTCAAGGCTTAGGGCACAGGTGAGGTTACGGAAACGTTGGAGGCTCAGACTACGTGCTGACGCATGGTTCAGTGCCAGCGTACGGGTCAGGAGTAGGATACGGCGTAAGGTAAGGTGTAGGGCTGGTTGTGGGTTTCTATTCCGGGCTAGGTTTAGGGTTAGGGAAAGGCAAGTCTTAGGGCACAGGTGAGGTTACGGAAACGTGGGAGGGTCAGGCTACATGCTGACGCACGGTTCAGTGCCAGCGTACGGGCCAGGAATAGGTTACGGCGTAAGGTAAGGTGTAGGGCTGGTGGTGGGTTTCCGTTCCGGTCTAGGGTTATGGTTAGGGAACGGCAAGGCTTAGGGCACAGGTGAGGGTACTGAAACGTGGGAGGGTCAGGCTACGTGCTGACGCATGGGTCAGTGCCAGCGTACGGACCAGGAGTAGGGTACGGCGTAAGGTAAAGTGTAGCGCTTGTGGTTGATTTCCTTTCCAATCTAGGTTTAGGGTTAGGGAACGGCAAGGCTTAGGGCACAGGTGAGGGTACGGAAACTTGGGAGTGTCAGGCTACATGCTGACGCAATATTCAGTGCCAGCGTACGGGCCAGGAGTAGGCAACGGCGTAAGGTAAGGTGTAGGGCTGGTGGTTGCTTTCTGTTCCAGTCTAGGGTTAGGGTTAGGGAACGGCAAGGCTTAGGGCAGAGGTGAGGGTACGGAAACGTTGGAGGGTCGGGCTACGTGCTGATGCACGGGTCAGTGCCAGCGTATGGGCCAGGAGTAGGCAACGGCGTAGGATAAAGTGTAGGGCTGGTGGTGGATTTGCGTTCCGGGCTAGGGTTAGGGTTAGGGAACGGCAAGGCTTAGGGCTCAGGTGAGGGAACGGAAACGTGGGAGGGTCAGGCTACGTGCTGACGCACGGGTCAATGCCAGCGTACGGGCCAGGAGTAGGCAACGGCGTAGGATAAAGTGTAGGGCTGGTGGTGGATTTGCGTTCCGGGCTAGGGTTAGGGTTAGGGAACGGCAAGGCTTAGGGCTCAGGTGAGGGAACGGAAACGTGGGAGGGTCAGGCTACGTGCTGACGCACGGTTCAGTGCAAGCGTACGGGCCAGGAATAGGGAACGGCGTAAGTTAAGGTGTAGGGATGGTGGTGGGTTTCCGTTCCGGGCTAGGGTTAGGGTTAGGGAACGGCAAGGCTTAGGGCACAGGTCAGGGTACGGAAACGTGGGAGGGTCAGGCTACGTGCTGACGCACGGGTCAATGCCAGCGTACGGGCGAGGAGTAGGCAACGACGTAAGGTAAGGTGTACGGCTGGTGGTTGGTTTCCGTTCCAGGCTAGGGTTAGGGTTAGGGAATGGCAAGGCTTAGGGCACAGGTGAGGGTACGTAAACGTGGGAGGGTCAGGCTACGTGCTGACGCACGGTTCAGTGCCAGCGTACTGGCCAGGAATAGGGTACGGCGTAAGGTAAGGTGTAGGGCTGGTGGTGGGTTTCTAATCAGGGCTAGGGTTAGGGTTAGGGAACGGCAAGTCTTAGGGCAAAGGAGAGGATACGGAAACGTGGGAGGGTCAGGCTACGTGCTGACGCACGTTTCAGTGCCTGCGTACGGGCCAGGAATAGGGTACGGCGTAAGGTAAGGTGTACGGCTGGTGGTGGGTTTCCGTTCCGGTCTAGGGTTAGGGTTAGGGAATGGCAAGGCTTAGGGCACAGGTGAGGTTACAGAAACGTGGGACGGTCAGGCTACGTGCTGACGCACGTGTCAGTGCCAGCGTACGGGCCAGGGGTAGGCAATGGCGTAAGGTTAGATGTAGGGCTGGTGGTTGGTTTCCGTTCCAGGCTAGGGTTAGGGTAAGGGAACGGCAAGGCTTAGGGCACAGGTGAGAGTACCGAAACGTGGGAGGGTCAGGCTACATGCTGACGCATGTTTCAGTGCCAGCGTATGGGCCAGGAATAAGTTACGGCGTAAGGTATGGTGTAGGGCTGGTGGTGGGTTTCCGTTCGGGGCTAGGGTTAGGGTTAGGGAACGGCAAGGCTTAGGGCACAGGTGAGGGTACGGAAAGGTGGGAGGGTCAGGCTACGTGCTGACACACGGGTCGGTGCCAGCGTACGGGTCAGTAGCAGCGTACGGCGTAAGGTATGGTGTAGGGCTGGTGGTGGGTTACTATTCCGGGCTAGGGTTAGGGTTAGGGAATGGCAAGGCTTAGGGCACAGGTGAGGGTACGGAAACGTGGGAGGGTCAGGCTACGTGCTGACGCACGGGTCAGTGCCAGCGTACGGGCCAGGAATAGGCAACGGCGTAGGATAAAGTGTAAGGCTGGTGGTGGATTTGCGTTCTGGGCTAGGGTTAGGGTTAGGGAACGGCAAGGCTTAGGGCACATGTCAGGGAACGGAAACTCGGGAGGGTAAGGCTACGTGCTGATGCACGGTTCAGTGCAGAGTACAGGCCAGGAATAGGCAACGGCGTAGGGTAAGGTGTAGGGCTGGTGGTGGGTTTCCGTTCCAGGCTAGGGTTAGTGTTAGGGAACGGCAAGGCTTAGGGCACAGGTGAGGGTACGTAAACGTGGGAGGGTCGGGCTACGTGCTGACGGACTGGTCAGTGCCAGCGTACGGGCCAGGAGTAGGCAACTGCGTAGGATAAAGTGTAGGGCTGGTGGTGGATTTGCGTTCCTGGCTAGGGTTAGGGTTAGGGAACGGCAAGGCTTAGGGCACAGATGAGGGAACGGAAACGTGGGAGGGTCAGGCTACGTGCTGACACACGGTTCAGTGCCAGTGTACGGGCCAGGAATAGGGAACGGCGTAAGTTAAGGTGTAGGGCTGGTGGTGGGTTTCCGTTCCGGGCTAGGGTTAGGGTTAGGGAACGTCAAGGCTTAGGGCACAGGTGAGGGTACGGAAACGTTGGAGGCTCAGACTACGTGCTGACGCATGGTTCAGTGCCAGCGTACGGGTCAGGAGTAGGATACGGCGTAAGGTAAGGTGTAGGGCTGATGGTGGTTTTCTATTCCGGGCTAGGGTTAGGGTTAGGGAAAGGCAAGGCTTAGGGCACAGGTGAGGATACGGAAACGTGGGAGGGTCAGGCTACGTGCTGACGCATGGGTCAGTGCCAGCGTACGGGCCAGGAGTAGGGTACGGCGTAAGGTAAAGTGTAGCGCTTGTGGTTGATTTCCTTTCCAGGCTAGGTTTAGGGTTAGGGAACGGCAAGGCTTAGGGCACAGGTGAGGGTACGGAAACGTGAGAGGGACGGGCTACGTGCTGACGCACGGGTCAGTGCCAGCGTACGGAACAGGAGTAGGCAACGGCATAGGATACAGTGTAGGGCTGGTGGTGGATTTGCGTTCAGGGCTAGGGTTAGGGTTAGGGAACGGCAAGGCTTAGGGCACAGGTGAGGGTATGGAAACGTGGGAGGGTCAGGCTACGTGCTGACGCACGGGTCAGTGCCAGCGTACGGGTCAGGAGTAGGGTACGGCGTAATGTAAGGTGTAGGGCTGGTGGTGGGTTTCTATTCCGGGCTAGGGTTAGGGTTATGGAACGGCTAGGCTTAGGGCACAGGTGAGGGTACGGAAACTTGGGAGGCTCAGGCTACACGCTGACACAATGTTCAGTGCCAGCGTACGGGCCAGGAATAGGGTACGGAGTAAGGTAAGGTGTAGGGATGGTGGTGGGTTTCTAATCCGGGCTAGGGTTAGGGTTAAGGAACGGCAAGTCTTAGGGCAAAGGAGAGGGTACGGAAACGTGGGAGGTTCAGGCTACATGCTGACGCACGGTTCAGTGCTAGCGTACGAGCCACGAATAGGGTACGGCGTAAGGTAAGGTGTACGGCTGGTGGTGGGTTTCCGTTCCGGGCTAGGGTTAGGGTTAGGGAACGGCAAGGCTTAGGGCACAGGTGAGGTTACAGAAACGTGGGACGGTCAGGCTACGTGCTGACGCATGTGTCAATGCCAGCATACGGGCGAGGAGTAGGCAACGGCGTAAGGTAAGGTGTACGGCTGGTGGTTGGTTTCCGTTCCAGGCTAGGGTTAGGGTTAGGGAACGGCAAGGCTTAGGGCACAGGTGATGGTACGGAAACGTGGGAGGGTCAGGCTACGTGCTGACGCACGGTTCAGTGCCAGCGTACGGGCCAGGAATAGGGAACGGCGTAAGTTAAGGTGTTGGGCTGGTGGTGGGTTTCCGTTCCGGGCTAGGGTTAGGGTTAGGGAACAGCAAGGCTTAGGGCACAGGTGAGGGTACGTAAACGTGGGAGGGTCAGGCTACGTGCTGACGCACGGGTCAATGCCAGCGTACGGGCGAGTAGTAGGCAACGGCGTAAGGTAAGGTGTACGGCAGGTGGTTGTTTTCCGTTCCAGGCTAGGGTTAGTGTTAGGGAACGGCAAGGCTTAGGGCACAGGTGAGGGTACGGAAAAGTGGGAGGGTCAGGCTACGTGCTGACGCACGGTTCAGTGCCAGCATACGGGCCAGGAATAGGGAAAGTCGTAAGGTAAGGTATAGGGTTGGTGGTGGGTTTCCGTTCCGGGCTAGGGTTAGGGTTAGGGAACGGCAAGGCTTAGGGCACAGGTCAGGGTACGGAAACGCGTGAGGGTAAGGCCACGTGCTAATGCACGGGTCAGTGCCGGAGTACAGGCCAGTAGTAGGCAACGGCGTAAGGTAAGGTGTAGGGCTGGTGGTTGGTTTCCGTTCCAGGCTAGGGTTAGTGTTAGGGAACGGCAAGGCTTAGGGCACAGGTGATGGTACGGAAACGTGGGAGGGTCGGGCTACGTGCTGACGCACTGGTCAGTGACAGCGTACGGGCCAGGAGTAGGCAACGGCGTAGGATATAGTGTAGGGCTGGTGGTGGATTTGCGTTCCTGGCTAGGGTTAGGGTTAGGGAACGGCAAGGCTTAGGGCACAGGTGAGGGAACGGAAACGTGGGAGGGTCAGGCTACGTGCTGACACATTGTTCAGTGCCAGCGTACAGGCCAGGAATAGGGAACTGCGTACGTTAAGGTGTACGGCTGGTGGTGGGTTTCCGTTCCGGGCTAGGGTTAGGGTTAGGGAACGTCAAGGCTTAGGGCACAGGTGAGGTTACGGAAAAGTTGGAGGCTCAGACTACGTGCTGACGCATGGTTCAGTGCCAGCGTACGGGTCAGGAGTAGGATACGGCGTAAGGTAAGGTGTAGGGCTGGTTGTGGGTTTCTATTCCGGGCTAGGGTTAGGGTTAGGGAAAGGCAAGTCTTAGGGCACAGGTGAGGTTACGGAAACGTGGGAGGGTCAGGCTACATGCTGACGCACGGTTCAGTGCCAGCGTACGGGCCAGGAATAGGTTACGGCGTAAGGTAAGGTGTAGGGCTGGTGGTGGGTTTCCGTTCCGGTCTAGGGTTATGGTTAGGGAACGGCAAGGCTTAGGGCACAGGTGAGGGTACTGAAACGTGGGAGGGTCAGGCTACGTGCTGACGCATGGGTCAGTGCCAGCGTACGGACCAGGAGTAGGGTACGGCGTAAGGTAAAGTGTAGCGCTTGTGGTTGATTTCCTTTCCAATCTAGGTTTAGGGTTAGGGAACGGCAAGGCTTAGGGCACCGGTGAGGGTACGGAAACTTGGGAGTGTCAGGCTACATGCTGACGCAATATTCAGTGCCAGCATACGGGCCAGGAGTAGGCAACGGCGTAAGGTAAGGTGTAGGGCTGGTGGTTGGTTTCTGTTCCAGTCTAGGGTTAGGGTTAGGGAACGGCAAGGCTTAGGGCAGAGGTGAGGGTACGGAAACGTTGGAGGGTCGGGCTACGTGCTGATGCACGGGTCAGTGCCAGCGTATGGGCCAGGAGTAGGCAACGGCGTAGGATAAAGTGTAGGGCTGGTGGTGGATTTGCGTTCCGGGCTAGGGTTAGGGTTAGGGAACGGCAAGGCTTAGGGCTTAGGTGAGGGAACGGAAACGTGGGAGGGTCAGGCTACGTGCTGACGCACGGGTCAATGCCAGCGTACGGGCCAGGAGTAGGCAACGGCGTAGGATAAAGTGTAGGGCTGGTGGTGGATTTGCGTTCCGGGCTAGGGTTAGGGTTAGGGAACGGCAAGGCTTAGGGCTCAGGTGAGGGAACGGAAACGTGGGAGGGTCAGGCTACGTGCTGACGCACGGTTCAGTGCCAGCGTACGGGCCAGGAATAGGGAACGGCGTAAGTTAAGGTGTAGGGCTGGTGGTGGGTTTCCGTTCCGGGCTAGGGTTAGGGTTAGGGAACGGCAAGGCTTAGGGCACAGGTCAGGGTACGGAAACGCGGGAGGGTAAGGCTACGTGCTGATGTGCAGGTCAGTGCCAGAGTACACGCCAGTAGTAGGCAACAGCGTAGGGTAAGGTTTTGGGCTGGTGGTGGGTTTCCATTCCGGGCTAGTGTTAGGGTTAGGGAACCGCAAGGCTTAGGGCACAGGTGAGGGTACGGAGACGTGGGTGCGTCAGGCTACGTGCTGACGCACGGGTCAATGCCAGCGTACGGGCCAGGAGTAGGCAACGGCGTAAGGTATGGTGTAGGGCTGGTGGTTGGTTTCCGTTCCAGGCTAGGGTTAGGGTTAGGGAACGGTAAGGCTTAGGGCACAGGTGTGGGAACGGAAACGTGGGAGGGTCAGGCTACGTGCTGATGCACGGTTCAGTGCCAGCATACGGGCCAGGAATAGGAAACGGCAAAAGTTAGGGTGTAGGGCTGGTGGTGGGTTTCCGTTCAGGGCTAGGGTTAGGGTTAGGGAACGGCAAGGCTTAGGGCACAGGTGATGGTATGGAAACGTGGGAGGGTCAGGCTACGTGCTGACGCATGGGTCAGTGCCAGCGTACGGGTCAGCAGTAGGGTACGGCGTAATGTAAGGTGTAGGGCTGGTGGTGGGTTTCTATTCCGGGCTAGGGTTAGGGTTAGGGAACGGCAAGTCTTAGGGCACAGGTGAGGGTACGGAAACTTGGGAGGGTCAGGCTACATGCTGACGCAATGTTCAGTGCCAGCGTACGGGCCAGGAATAGGGTACGGCGTAAGGTAAGGTGTAGGGCTGGTGGTGGGTTTCTAATCCGGGCTAGGGTTAGGGTTAGGGAACGGCATGTCTTAGGGCAAAGGAGAGGGTACGGAAACGTGGGAGGGTCAGGCTACATGCTGACGCACTGTTCAGTGCCAGCGTACGGGCCAGGAATAGGGTACGGCGTAAGGTAAGGTGTACGGCTGGTGGTGGGTTTCCGTTCCGGGCTAGGGTTAGGGTTAGGGAACGGCAAGGCTTAGGGCACAGGTGAGGTTACAGAAACGTGGCACGGTCAGGCTACGTGCTGACGCATGTGTCAATTCCAGCATACGGGCGAGGAGTAGGCAACGGCGTAAGGTAAGGTGTACGGCTGGTGGTTGGTTTCCTATCCAGGCTAAGGTTAGGGTTAGGGAACGGCAAGGCTTAGGGCACAGGTGATGGTACGGAAACGTGGGAGGGTCAGGCTACGTGCTGACGCACGGTTCAGTGCCAGCGTACGGGCCAGGAATAGGGAACGGCGTAAGGTAAGGTGTAGGGCTGGTGGTGGGTTTCCGTTCCGGGCTAGGGTTAGGGTTAGGGAACGGCAAGGCTTAGGGCACAGGTCAGGGTACGGAAACGCGGGAGGGTAAGGCTACAGGCTGATGCACGGGTCAGTACCATAGTACAGGCCAGTAGTAGGCAACGGCGTAGGGTAAGGTTTTGCGCTGGTGGTGGGATTCCATTCCGGGCTAGGGTTAGGGTTAGGGAACCGCAGGGCTTAGCGCACAGGTGAGGGTACGGAGACGAGGGAGGGTCAGGCTACGTGCTGACGCACGGGTCAATGCCAGCGTACGGGCCAGGAGTAGGCAACGGCGTAGGATAAAGTGTAGGGCTGGTGGTGGATTTGCGTTCCGGGCTAGGGTTAGGGTTAGGGAACGGCAAGGCTTTGGGCTCAGGTGAGGGAACGGAAACGTGGGAGGGTCAGGCTACGTGCTGACGCACGGTTCAGTGCCAGCGTACGGGCCAGGAATAGGGAACGGCGTAAGTTAAGGTGTAGGGCTGGTGGTGGGTTTCCGTTCCGGGCTAGGGTTAGGGTTACGGAACGGCAAGGCTTAGGGCACAGGTCAGGGTACGGAAACGCGGGAGGGTAAGGCTACGTGCTGATGCGCAGGTCAGTGCCAGAGTACACGCCAGTAGTAGGCAACGGCGTAGGATAAGGTTTTGGGCTGGTGGTGGGTTTCCATTCCGGGCTAGTGTTAGGGTTAGGGAACCGCAAGGCTTAGGGCACAGGTGAGGGTATGGAGACGTGGGTGCGTCAGGCTACGTGCTGACGCACGGGTAAATGCCAGCGTACGGGCCAGGAGTAGGCAACGGCGTAAGGTATGGTGTAGGGCTGGTGGTTGGTTTCCGTTCCAGGCTAGGGTTAGGGTTAGGGAACGGCAAGGCTTAGGGCACAGGTGAGGGTACGGAAACGTGGGAGGGTCGGGCTACGTGCTGACGCACGGGTCAGTGCCAGTGTACGGGCCAGGAATAGGGAACGGCGTAAGTTAATGTGTAGGGCTGGTGGTGGGTTTCCGTTCCGGGCTAGGGTTAGGGTTAGGGAACGTCAAGGCTTAGGGCACAGGTGAGGGTACGGAAACGTTGGAGGCTCAGACTACGTGCTGACGCATGGTTCAGTGCCAGCGTACGGGTCAGGAGTAGGATACGGCGTAAGGTAAGGTGTAGGGCTGATGGTGGTTTTCTATTCCGGGCTAGGGTTAGGGTTAGGGAAAGGCAAGGCTTAGGGCACAGGTGAGGATACGGAAACGTGGGAGGGTCAGGCTACGTGCTGACGCATGGGTCAGTGCCAGCGTACGGGCCAGGAGTAGGGTACGGCGTAAGGTAAAGTGTAGCGCTTGTGGTTGATTTCCTTTCCAGGCTAGGTTTAGGGTTAGGGAACGGCAAGGCTTAGGGCACAGGTGAGGGTACGGAAACGTGAGAGGGACGGGCTACGTGCTGACGCACGGGTCAGTGCCAGCGTACGGAACAGGAGTAGGCAACGGCATAGGATACAGTGTAGGGCTGGTGGTGGATTTGCGTTCAGGGCTAGGGTTAGGGTTAGGGAACGGCAAGGCTTAGGGCACAGGTGAGGGTATGGAAACGTGGGAGGGTCAGGCTACGTGCTGACGCACGGGTCAGTGCCAGCGTACGGGTCAGGAGTAGGGTACGGCGTAATGTAAGGTGTAGGGCTGGTGGTGGGTTTCTATTCCGGGCTAGGGTTAGGGTTATGGAACGGCTAGGCTTAGGGCACAGGTGAGGGTACGGAAACTTGGGAGGCTCAGGCTACACGCTGACGCAATGTTCAGTGCCAGCGTACGGGCCAGGAATAGGGTACGGCGTAAGGTAAGGTGTAGGGATGGTGGTGGGTTTCTAATCCGGGCTAGGGTTAGGGTTAAGGAACGGCAAGTCTTAGGGCAAAGGAGAGGGTACGGAAACGTGGGAGGGTCAGGCTACATGCTGACGCACGGTTCAGTGCTAGCGTACGAGCCACGAATAGGGTACGGCGTAAGGTAAGGTGTACGGCTGGTGGTGGGTTTCCGTTCCGGGCTAGGGTTAGGGTTAGGGAACGGCAAGGCTTAGGGCACAGGTGAGGTTACAGAAACGTGGGACGGTCAGGCTACGTGCTGACGCATGTGTCAATGCCAGCATACGGGCGAGGAGTAGGCAACGGCGTAAGGTAAGGTGTACGGCTGGTGGTTGGTTTCCGTTCCAGGCTAGGGTTAGGGTTAGGGAACGGCAAGGCTTAGGGCACAGGTGATGGTACGGAAACGTGGGAGGGTCAGGCTACGTGCTGACGCACGGTTCAGTGCCAGCGTACGGGCCAGGAATAGGGAACGGCGTAAGTTAAGGTGTTGGGCTGGTGGTGGGTTTCCGTTCCGGGCTAGGGTTAGGGTTAGGGAACAGCAAGGCTTAGGGCACAGGTGAGGGTACGTAAACGTGGGAGGGTCAGGCTACGTGCTGACGCACGGGTCAATGCCAGCGTACGGGCGAGTAGTAGGCAACGGCGTAAGGTAAGGTGTACGGCAGGTGGTTGTTTTCCGTTCCAGGCTAGGGTTAGTGTTAGGGAACGGCAAGGCTTAGGGCACAGGTGAGGGTAGGGAAAGGGGGAGGGTCAGGCTACGTGCTGACGCACGGTTCAGTGCCAGCATACGGGCCAGGAATAGGGAAAGTCGTAAGGTAAGGTATAGGGTTGGTGGTGGGTTTCCGTTCCGGGCTAGGGTTAGGGTTAGGGAACGGCAAGGCTTAGGGCACAGGTCAGGGTACGGAAACGCGTGAGGGTAAGGCCACGTGCTAATGCACGGGTCAGTGCCGGAGTACAGGCCAGTAGTAGGCAACGGCGTAAGGTAAGGTGTAGGGCTGGTGGTTGGTTTCCGTTCCAGGCTAGGGTTAGTGTTAGGGAACGGCAAGGCTTAGGGCAGAGGTGAGGGTACGGAAACGTGGGAGGGTCGGGCTACGTGCTGACGCACTGGTCAGTGCCAGCGTACGGGCCAGGAGTAGGCAACGGTGTAGGATATAGTGTAGGGCTGGTGGTGGATTTGCGTTCCTGGCTAGGGTTAGGGTTAGGGAACGGCAAGGCTTAGGGCACAGGTGAGGGAACGGAAACGTGGGAGGGTCAGGCTACGTGCTGACACATTGTTCAGTGCCAGCGTACGGGCCAGGAATAGGGAACTGCGTAAGTTAAGGTGTACGGCTGGTGGTGGGTTTCCGTTCCGGGCTAGGGTTAGGGTTAGGGAACGTCAAGGCTTAGGGCACAGGTGAGGTTACGGAAACGTTGGAGGCTCAGACTACGTGCTGACGCATGGTTCAGTGCCAGCGTACGGGTCAGGAGTAGGATACGGCGTAAGGTAAGGTGTAGGGCTGGTTGTGGGTTTCTATTCCGGGCTAGGGTTAGGGTTAGGGAAAGGCAAGTCTTAGGGCACAGGTGAGGTTACGGAAACGTGGGAGGGTCAGGCTACATGCTGACGCACGGTTCAGTGCCAGCGTACGGGCCAGGAATAGGTTACGGCGTAAGGTAAGGTGTAGGGCTGGTGGTGTGTTTCCGTTCCGGTCTAGGGTTATGGTTAGGGAACGGCAAGGCTTAGGGCACAGGTGAGGGTACTGAAACGTGGGAGGGTCAGGCTACGTGCTGACGCATGGGTCAGTGCCAGCGTACGGACCAGGAGTAGGGTACGGCGTAAGGTAAAGTGTAGCGCTTGTGGTTGATTTCCTTTCCAATCTAGGTTTAGGGTTAGGGAACGGCAAGGCTTAGGGCACAGGTGAGGGTACGGAAACTTGGGAGTGTCAGGCTACATGCTGACGCAATATTCAGTGCCAGCGTACGGGCCAGGAGTAGGCAACGGCGTAAGGTAAGGTGTAGGGCTGGTGGTTGGTTTCTGTTCCAGTCTAGGGTTAGGGTTAGGGAACGGCAAGGCTTAGGGCAGAGGTGAGGGTACGGAAACGTTGGAGGGTCGGGCTACGTGCTGATGCACGGGTCAGTGCCAGCGTATGGGCCAGGAGTAGGCAACGGCGTAGGATAAAGTGTAGGGCTGGTGGTGGATTTGCGTTCCGGGCTAGGGTTAGGGTTAGGGAACGGCAAGGCTTAGGGCTCAGGTGAGGGAACGGAAACGTGGGAGGGTCAGGCTACGTGCTGACGCACGTTTCAGTGCCAGCGTACGGGCCAGGAATAGGGAACGGCGTAAGTTAAGGTGTAGGGCTGGTGGTGGGTTTCCGTTCCGGGCTAGGGTTAGGGTTAGGGAACGGCAAGGCTTAGGGCACAGGTCAGGGTACGGAAACGCGGGAGGGTAAGGCTACGTGCTGATGCGCAGGTCAGTGCCAGAGTACACGCCAGTAGTAGGCAACAGCGTAGGGTAAGGTTTTGGGCTGGTTGTGGGTTTCCATTCCGGGCTAGTGTTAGGGTTAGGGAACCGCAAGGCTTAGGGCACAGGTGAGGGTACGGAGACGTGGGTGCGTCAGGCTACGTGCTGACGCACGGGTCAATGCCAGCGTACGGGCCAGGAGTAGGCAACGGCGTAAGGTATGGTGTAGGGCTGGTGGTCGGTTTCCGTTCCAGGCTAGGGTTAGGGTAAGGGAACGGTAAGGCTTAGGGCACAGGTGAGGGTACGGAAACGTGGGAGGGTCGGGCTATGTGCTGACGCACGGGTCAGTGCCAGCGTACGGGCCAGGAGTAGGCAACGGCGTAGGATAAAGTGTAGGGCTGGTGGTGGATTTGCGTTCCGGGCTAGGGTTAGGGTTAGGGAACGGTAAGGCTTAGGGCACAGGTGTGGGAACGGAAACGTGGGAGGGTCAGGCTACGTGCTGATGCACGGTTCAGTGCCAGCGTACGGGCCAGGAATAGAAACGGCAAAAGTTAGGGTGTAGTGCTGGTGGTGGGTTTCCGTTCAGGGCTAGGGTTAGGGCTAGGGAACGGCAAGGCTTAGGGCACAGGTGATGGTATGGAAACGTGGGAGAGTCAGGCTACGTGCTGACGCATGGGTCAGTGCCAGCGTACGGGTCAGCAGTAGGGTACGGCGTAATGTAAGGTGTAGGGCTGGTGGTGGGTTTCTATTCCGGGCTAGGGTTAGGGTTAGGGAACGGCAAGTCTTAGGGCACAGGTGAGGGTACGGAAACTTGGGAGGGTCAGGCTACATGCTGACGCACTGTTCAGTGCCAGCGTACGGGCCAGGAATAGGGTACGGCGTAAGGAAAGGTGTAGGTCTGGTGGTGGGTTTCTAATCCGGGCTAGGGTTAGGGTTAGGGAACGGCAAGTCTTAGGGCAAAGGAGAGGGTACGGAAACGTGGGAGGGTCAGGCTACGTGCTGACGCACGGTTCAGTGCCAGCGTATGGGCCAGGAATAGGGTACGGCGTAAGGTAAGGTGTACGGCTGGTGGTGGGTTTCCGTTCCGGGCTAGGGTTAGGGTTAGGGAACGGAAAGGCTTAGGGCACAGGTGAGGGTACGTAAACGTGGGAGGGTCAGACTACGTGCTGACGCACGGGTCAATGCCAGTGTACGGGCGAGGAGTAGGCAACGGCGTAAGCTAAGGTTTAGGGCTGGTGGTGGGTTTCCGTTCCGGACTAGGGTTAGGGTTAGGGAACGTCAAGGCTTAGGGCACAGGTCAGGGTACGGAAACGCGGGAGGGTAAGGCTACGTGCTGATGCACGGTTCAGTGCCAGAGTACAGGCCAGGAGTAGGCAACGGCGTAGGGTAAGGTGTAGGGCTGGTGGTGGGTTTCCGTTCCGGGCTAGGGTTAGGGTTAGGTAACGCAAGGCTTAGGGCACAGGTGAGGGTACGTAAACGTGGGAGGGTCAGGCTACGTGCTGACGCACGGGTCAATGCCAGCGTACGGGCGAGGAGTAGGCAACGACGTAAGGTAAGGTGTACGGCTGGTGGTTGGTTTCCGTTCCAGGCTAGGGTTAGGGTTAGGGAATGGCAAGGCTTAGGGCACAGGTGAGGGTACGTAAACGTGGGAGGGTCAGGCTACGTGCTGACGCACGGTTCAGTGCCAGCGTACTGGCCAGGAATAGGGTACGGCGTAAGGTAAGGTGTAGGGCTGGTGGTGGGTTTCTAATCAGGGCTAGGGTTAGGGTTAGGGAACGGCAAGTCTTAGGACAAAGGAGAGGATACGGAAACGTGGGAGGGTCAGGCTACGTGCTGACGCACGTTTCAGTGCCTGCGTACGGGCCAGGAATAGGGTACGGCGTAAGGTAAGGTGTACGGCTGGTGGTGGGTTTCCGTTCCGGTCTAGGGTTAGGGTTAGGGAATGGCAAGGCTTAGGGCACAGGTGAGGTTACAGAAACGTGGGACGGTCAGGCTACGTGCTGACGCACGTGTCAGTGCCAGCGTACGGGCCAGGGGTAGGCAATGGCGTAAGGTAAGATGTAGGGCTGGTGGTTGGTTTCCGTTCCTGGCTAGGGTTAGGGTTAGGGAACGGCAAGGCATAGGGCACAGGTGAGGGTACGGAAACGTGGGAGGGTCGGGCTACGTGCTGACGCACGGGTCAGTGCCAGCGTACGGGCCAGGAGTAGGCAACGGCGTAGGATAAAGTGTAAGGCTGGTGGTGGATTTGCGTTCTGGGCTAGGGTTAGGGTTAGGGAACGGCAAGGCTTAGGGCACATGTCAGGGAACGGAAACTCGGGAGGGTAAGGCTACGTGCTGATGCACGGTTCAGTGCAGAGTACAGGCCAGGAATAGGCAACGGCGTAGGGTAAGGTGTAGGGCTGGTGGTGGGTTTCCGTTCCAGGCTAGGGTTAGTGTTAGGGAACGGCAAGGCTTAGGGCACAGGTGAGGGTACGTAAACGTGGGAGGGTCGGGCTACGTGCTGACGGACTGGTCAGTGCCAGCGTACGGGCCAGGAGTAGGCAACTGCGTAGGATAAAGTGTAGGGCTGGTGGTGGATTTGCGTTCCTGGCTAGGGTTAGGGTTAGGGAACGGCAAGGCTTAGGGCACAGATGAGGGAACGGAAACGTGGGAGGGTCAGGCTACGTGCTGACACACGGTTCAGTGCCAGTGTACGGGCCAGGAATAGGGAACGGCGTAAGTTAAGGTGTAGGGCTGGTGGTGGGTTTCCGTTCCGGGCTAGGGTTAGGGTTAGGGAACGTCAAGGCTTAGGGCACAGGTGAGGGTACGGAAACGTTGGAGGCTCAGACTACGTGCTGACGCATGGTTCAGTGCCAGCGTACGGGTCAGGAGTAGGATACGGCGTAAGGTAAGGTGTAGGGCTGATGGTGGTTTTCTATTCCGGGCTAGGGTTAGGGTTAGGGAAAGGCAAGGCTTAGGGCACAGGTGAGGATACGGAAACGTGGGAGGGTCAGGCTACGTGCTGACGCATGGGTCAGTGCCAGCGTACGGGCCAGGAGTAGGGTACGGCGTAAGGTAAAGTGTAGCGCTTGTGGTTGATTTCCTTTCCAGGCTAGGTTTAGGGTTAGGGAACGGCAAGGATTAGGGCACAGGTGAGGGTACGGAAACGTGAGAGGGACGGGCTACGTGCTGACGCACGGGTCAGTGCCAGCGTACGGAACAGGAGTAGGCAACGGCATAGGATACAGTGTAGGGCTGGTGGTGGATTTGCGTTCAGGGCTAGGGTTAGGGTTAGGGAACGGCAAGGCTTAGGGCACAGGTGAGGGTATGGAAACGTGGGAGGGTCAGGCTACGTGCTGACGCACGGGTCAGTGCCAGCGTACGGGTCAGGAGTAGGGTACGGCGTAATGTAAGGTGTAGGGCTGGTGGTGGGTTTCTATTCCGGGCTAGGGTTAGGGTTATGGAACGGCTAGGCTTAGGGCACAGGTGAGGGTACGGAAACTTGGGAGGCTCAGGCTACACGCTGACGCAATGTTCAGTGCCAGCGTACGGGCCAGGAATAGGGTACGGCGTAAGGTAAGGTGTAGGGATGGTGGTGGGTTTCTAATCCGGGCTAGGGTTAGGGTTAAGGAACGGCAAGTCTTAGGGCAAAGGAGAGGGTACGGAAACGTGGGAGGGTCAGGCTACATGCTGACGCACGGTTCAGTGCTAGCGTACGAGCCACGAATAGGGTACGGCGTAAGGTAAGGTGTACGGCTGGTGGTGGGTTTCCGTTCCGGGCTAGGGTTAGGGTTAGGGAACGGCAAGGCTTAGGGCACAGGTGAGGTTACAGAAACGTGGGACGGTCAGGCTACGTGCTGACGCATGTGTCAATGCCAGCATACAGGCGAGGAGTAGGCAACGGCGTAAGGTAAGGTGTACGGCTGGTGGTTGGTTTCCGTTCCAGGCTAGGGTTAGGGTTAGGGAACGGCAAGGCTTAGGGCACAGGTGATGGTACGGAAACGTGGGAGGGTCAGGCTACGTGCTGACGCACGGTTCAGTGCCAGCTAAGGGCCAGGAATAGGGAACGGCGTAAGTTAAGGTGTTGGGCTGGTGGTGGGTTTCCGTTCCGGGCTAGGGTTAGGGTTAGGGAACAGCAAGGCTTAGGGCACAGGTGAGGGTACGTAAACGTGGGAGGGTCAGGCTACGTGCTGACGCACGGGTCAATGCCAGCGTACGGGCGAGTAGTAGGCAACGGCGTAAGGTAAGGTGTACGGCAGGTGGTTGTTTTCCGTTCCAGGCTAGGGTTAGGGTTAGGGAACGGCAAGGCTTAGGGCACAGGTGAGGGTACGGAAAAGTGGGAGGGTCAGGCTACGTGCTGACGCACGGTTCAGTGCCAGCATACGGGCCAGGAATAGGGAAAGCCGTAAGGTAAGGTATAGGGTTGGTGGTGGGTTTCCGTTCCGGGCTAGGGTTAGGGTTAGGGAACGGCAAGGCTTAGGGCACAGGTCAGGGTACGGAAACGCGTGAGGGTAAGGCCACGTGCTAATGCACGGGTCAGTGCCGGAGTACAGGCCAGTAGTAGGCAACGGCGTAAGGTAAGGTGTAGGGCTGGTGTTTGGTTTCCGTTCCAGGCTAGGGTTAGTGTTAGGGAACGGCAAGGCTTAGGGCACAGGTGAGGGTACGGAAACGTGGGAGGGTCGGGCTACGTGCTGACGCACTGGTCAGTGCCAGCGTACGGGCCAGGAGTAGGCAACGGCGTAGGATATAGTGTAGGGCTGGTGGTGGATTTGCGTTCCTGGCTAGGGTTAGGGTTAGGGAACGGCAAGGCTTAGGGCACAGGTGAGGGAACGGAAACGTGGGAGGGTCAGATTACGTGCTGACACATTGTTCAGTGCCAGCGTACAGGCCAGGAATAGGGAACTGCGTACGTTAAGGTGTACGGCTGGTGGTGGGTTTCCGTTCCGGGCTAGGGTTAGGGTTAGGGAACGTCAAGGCTTAGGGCACAGGTGAGGTTACGGAAACGTTGGAGGCTCAGACTACGTGCTGACGCATGGTTCAGTGCCAGCGTACGGGTCAGGAGTAGGATACGGCGTAAGGTAAGGTGTAGGGCTGGTTGTGGGTTTCTATTCCGGGCTAGGTTTAGGGTTAGGGAAAGGCAAGTCTTAGGGCACAGGTGAGGTTACGGAAACGTGGGAGGGTCAGGCTACATGCTGACGCACGGTTCAGTGCCAGCGTACGGGCCAGGAATAGGTTACGGCGTAAGGTAAGGTATAGGGCTGGTGGTGGGTTTCCGTTCCGGTCTAGGGTTATGGTTAGGGAACGGCAAGGCTTAGGGCACAGGTGAGGGTACTGAAACGTGGGAGGGTCAGGCTACGTGCTGACGCATGGGTCAGTGCCAGCGTACGGACCAGGAGTAGGGTACGGCGTAAGGTAAAGTGTAGCGCTTGTGGTTGATTTCCTTTCCAATCTAGGTTTAGGGTTAGGGAACGGCAAGGCTTAGGGCACAGGTGAGGGTACGGAAACTTGGGAGTGTCAGGCTACATGCTGACGCAATATTCAGTGCCAGCGTACGGGCCAGGAGTAGGCAACGGCGTAAGGTAAGGTGTAGGGCTGGTGGTTGCTTTCTGTTCCAGTCTAGGGTTAGGGTTAGGGAACGGCAAGGCTTAGGGCAGAGGTGAGGGTACGGAAACGTTGGAGGGTCGGGCTACGTGCTGATGCACGGGTCAGTGCCAGCGTATGGGCCAGGAGTAGGCAACGGCGTAGGATAAAGTGTAGGGCTGGTGGTGGATTTGCGTTCCGGGCTAGGGTTAGGGTTAGGGAACGGCAAGGCTTAGGGCTCAGGTGAGGGAACGGAAACGTGGGAGGGTCAGGCTACGTGCTGACGCACGGGTCAAGGCCAGCGTACGGGCCAGGAGTAGGCAACGGCGTAGGATAAAGTGTAGGGCTGGTGGTGGATTTGCGTTCCGGGCTAGGGTTAGGGTTAGGGAACGGCAAGGCTTAGGGCTCAGGTGAGGGAACGGAAACGTGGGAGGGTCAGGCTACGTGCTGACGCACGGTTCAGTGCCAGCGTACGGGCCAGGAATAGGGAACGGCGTAAGTTAAGGTGTAGGGCTGGTGGTGGGTTTCCGTTCCGGGCTAGGGTTAGGGTTAGGGAACGGCAAGGCTTAGGGCACAGGTCAGGGTACGGAAACGTGGGAGGGTCAGGCTACGTGCTGACGCACGGGTCAATGCCAGCGTACGGGCGAGGAGTAGGCAACGACGTAAGGTAAGGTGTACGGCTGGTGGTTGGTTTCCGTTCAAGGCTAGGGTTAGGGTTAGGGAATGGCAAGGCTTAGGGCACAGGTGAGGGTACGTAAACGTGGGAGGGTCAGGCTACGTGCTGACGCACGATTCAGTGCCAGCGTACTGGCCAGGAATAGGGTACGGCGTAAGGTAAGGTGTAGGGCTGGTGGTGGGTTTCTAATCAGGGCTAGGGTTAGGGTAAGGGAACGGCAAGTCTTAGGGCAAAGGAGAGGATACGGAAACGTGGGAGGGTCAGGCTACGTGCTGACGCACGTTTCAGTGCCTGCGTACGGGCCAGGAATAGGGTACGGCGTAAGGTAAGGTGTACGGCTGGTGGTGGGTTTCCGTTCCGGTCTAGGGTTAGGGTTAGGGAATGGCAAGGCTTAGGGCACAGGTGAGGTTACAGAAACGTGGGACGGTCAGGCTACGTGCTGACGCACGTGTCAGTGCCAGCGTACGGGCCAGGGGTAGGCAATGGCGTAAGGTAAGATGTAGGGCTGGTGGTTGGTTTCCGTTCCAGGCTAGGGTTAGGGTAAGGGAACGGCAAGGCTTAGGGCACAGGTGAGAGTACCGAAACGTGGGAGGGTCAGGCTACATGCTGACGCATGTTTCAGTGCCAGCGTATGGGCCAGGAATAAGTTACGGCGTAAGGTATGGTGTAGGGCTGGTGGTGGGTTTCCGTTCGGGGCTAGGGTTAGGGTTAGGGAACGGCAAGGCTTAGGGCACAGGTGAGGGTACGGAAAGGTGGGAGGGTCAGGCTACGTGCTGACACACGGGTCGGTGCCAGCGTACGGGTCAGTAGCAGCGTACGGCGTAAGGTATGGTGTAGGGCTGGTGGTGGGTTACTATTCCGGGCTAGGGTTAGGGTTAGGGAATGGCAAGGCTTAGGGCACAGGTGAGGGTACGGAAACGTGGGAGGGTCAGGCTACGTGCTGACGCACGGGTCAGTGCCAGCGTACGGGCCAGGAATAGGCAACGGCGTAGGATAAAGTGTAAGGCTGGTGGTGGATTTGCGTTCTGGGCTAGGGTTAGGGTTAGGGAACGGCAAGGCTTAGGGCACATGTCAGGGAACGGAAACTCGGGAGGGTAAGGCTACGTGCTGATGCACGGTTCAGTGCAGAGTACAGGCCAGGAATAGGCAACGGCGTAGGGTAAGGTGTAGGGCTGGTGGTGGGTTTCCGTTCCAGGCTAGGGTTAGTTTTAGGGAACGGCAAGGCTTAGGGCACAGGTGAGGGTACGTAAACGTGGGAGGGTCGGGCTACGTGCTGACGGACTGGTCAATGCCGGCGTACGGGCCAGGAGTAGGCAACTGCGTAGGATAAAGTGTAGGGCTGGTGGTGGATTTGCGTTCCTGGCTAGGGTTAGGGTTAGGGAACGGCAAGGCTTAGGGCACAGATGAGGGAACGGAAACGTGGGAGGGTCAGGCTACGTGCTGACACACGGTTCAGTGCCAGTGTACGGGCCAGGAATAGGGAACGGCGTAAGTTAAGGTGTAGGGCTGGTGGTGGGTTTCCGTTCCGGGCTAGGGTTAGGGTTAGGGAACGTCAAGGCTTAGGGCACAGGTGAGGGTACGGAAACGTTGGAGGCTCAGACTACGTGCTGACGCATGGTTCAGTGCCAGCGTACGGGTCAGGAGTAGGATACGGCGTAAGGTAAGGTGTAGGGCTGATGGTGGTTTTCTATTCCGGGCTAGGGTTAGGGTTAGGGAAAGGCAAGGCTTAGGGCACAGGTGAGGATACGGAAACGTGGGAGGGTCAGGCTACGTGCTGACGCATGGGTCAGTGCCAGCGTACGGGCCAGGAGTAGGGTACGGCGTAAGGTAAAGTGTAGCGCTTGTGGTTGATTTCCTTTCCAGGCTAGGTTTAGGGTTAGGGAACGGCAAGGCTTAGGGCACAGGTGAGGGTACGGAAACGTGAGAGGGACGGGCTACGTGCTGACGCACGGGTCAGTGCCAGCGTACGGAACAGGAGTAGGCAACGGCATAGGATACAGTGTAGGGCTGGTGGTGGATTTGCGTTCAGGGCTAGGGTTAGGGTTAGGGAACGGCAAGGCTTAGGGCACAGGTGAGGGTATGGAAACGTGGGAGGGTCAGGCTACGTGCTGACGCACGGGTCAGTGCCAGCGTACGGGTCAGGAGTAGGGTACGGCGTAATGTAAGGTGTAGGGCTGGTGGTGGGTTTCTATTCCGGGCTAGGGTTAGGGTTATGGAACGGCTAGGCTTAGGGCACAGGTGAGGGTACGGAAACTTGGGAGGCTCAGGCTACACGCTGACGCAATGTTCAGTGCCAGCGTACGGGCCAGGAATAGGGTACGGAGTAAGGTAAGGTGTAGGGATGGTGGTGGGTTTCTAATCCGGGCTAGGGTTAGGGTTAAGGAACGGCAAGTCTTAGGGCAAAGGAGAGGGTACGGAAACGTGGGAGGGTCAGGCTACATGCTGACGCACGGTTCAGTGCTAGCGTACGAGCCACGAATAGGGTACGGCGTAAGGTAAGGTGTACGGCTGGTGGTGGGTTTCCGTTCCGGGCTAGGGTTAGGGTTAGGGAACGGCAAGGCTTAGGGCACAGGTGAGGTTACAGAAACGTGGGACGGTCAGGCTACGTGCTGACGCATGTGTCAATGCCAGCATACGGGCGAGGAGTAGGCAACGGCGTAAGGTAAGGTGTACGGCTGGTGGTTGGTTTCCGTTCCAGGCTAGGGTTAGGGTTAGGGAACGGCAAGGCTTAGGGCACAGGTGATGGTACGGAAACGTGGGAGGGTCAGGCTACGTGCTGACGCACGGTTCAGTGCCAGCGTACGGGCCAGGAATAGGGAACGGCGTAAGTTAAGGTGTTGGGCTGGTGGTGGGTTTCCGTTCCGGGCTAGGGTTAGGGTTAGGGAACAGCAAGGCTTAGGGCACAGGTGAGGGTACGTAAACGTGGGAGGGTCAGGCTACGTGCTGACGCACGGGTCAATGCCAGCGTACGGGCGAGTAGTAGGCAACGGCGTAAGGTAAGGTGTACGGCAGGTGGTTGTTTTCCGTTCCAGGCTTGGGTTAGTGTTAGGGAACGGCAAGGCTTAGGGCACAGGTGAGGGTACGGAAAAGTGGGAGGGTCAGGCTACGTGCTGACGCACGGTTCAGTGCCAGCATACGGGCCAGGAATAGGGAAAGTCGTAAGGTAAGGTATAGGGTTGGTGGTGGGTTTCCGTTCCGGGCTAGGGTTAGGGTTAGGGAACGGCAAGGCTTAGGGCACAGGTCAGGGTACGGAAACGCGTGAGGGTAAGGCCACGTGCTAATGCACGGGTCAGTGCCGGAGTACAGGCCAGTAGTAGGCAACGGCGTAAGGTAAGGTGTAGGGCTGGTGGTTGGTTTCCGTTCCAGGCTAGGGTTAGTGTTAGGGAACGGCAAGGCTTAGGGCACAGGTGATGGTACGGAAACGTGGGAGGGTCGGGCTACGTGCTGACGCACTGGTCAGTGCCAGCGTACGGGCCAGGAGTAGGCAACGGCGTAGGATATAGTGTAGGGCTGGTGGTGGATTTGCGTTCCTGGCTAGGGTTAGGGTTAGGGAACGGCAAGGCTTAGGGCACAGGTGAGGGAACGGAAACGTGGGAGGGTCAGGCTACGTGCTGACACATTGTTCAGTGCCAGCGTACAGGCCAGGAATAGGGAACTGCGTACGTTAAGGTGTACGGCTGGTGGTGGGTTTCCGTTCCGGGCTAGGGTTAGGGTTAGGGAACGTCAAGGCTTAGGGCACAGGTGAGGTTACGGAAAAGTTGGAGGCTCAGACTACGTGCTGACGCATGGTTCAGTGCCAGCGTACGGGTCAGGAGTAGGATACGGCGTAAGGTAAGGTGTAGGGCTGGTTGTGGGTTTCTATTCCGGGCTAGGGTTAGGGTTAGGGAAAGGCAAGTCTTAGGGCACAGGTGAGGTTACGGAAACGTGGGAGGGTCAGGCTACATGCTGACGCACGGTTCAGTGCCAGCGTACGGGCCAGGAATAGGTTACAGCGTAAGGTAAGGTGTAGGGCTGGTGGTGGGTTTCCGTTCCGGTCTAGGGTTATGGTTAGGGAACGGCAAGGCTTAGGGCACAGGTGAGGGTACTGAAACGTGGGAGGGTCAGGCTACGTGCTGACGCATGGGTCAGTGCCAGCGTACGGACCAGGAGTAGGGTACGGCGTAAGGTAAAGTGTAGCGCTTGTGGTTGATTTCCTTTCCAATCTAGGTTTAGGGTTAGGGAACGGCAAGGCTTAGGGCACCGGTGAGGGTACGGAAACTTGGGAGTGTCAGGCTACATGCTGACGCAATATTCAGTGCCAGCGTACGGGCCAGGAGTAGGCAACGGCGTAAGGTAAGGTGTAGGGCTGGTGGTTGGTTTCTGTTCCAGTCTAGGGTTAGGGTTAGGGAACGGCAAGGCTTAGGGCAGAGGTGAGGGTACGGAAACGTTGGAGGGTCGGGCTACGTGCTGATGCACGGGTCAGTGCCAGCGTATGGGCCAGGAGTAGGCAACGGCGTAGGATAAAGTGTAGGGCTGGTGGTGGATTTGCGTTCCGGGCTAGGGTTAGGGCTAGGGAACGGCAAGGCTTAGGGCTCAGGTGAGGGAACGGAAACGTGGGAGGGTCAGGCTACGTGCTGACGCACGGGTCAATGCCAGCGTACGGGCCAGGAGTAGGCAACGGCGTAGGATAAAGTGTAGGGCTGGTGGTGGATTTGCGTTCCGGGCTAGGGTTAGGGTTAGGGAACGGCAAGGCTTAGGGCTCAGGTGAGGGAACGGAAACGTGGGAGGGTCAGGCTACGTGCTGACGCACGGTTCAGTGCCAGCGTACGGGCCAGGAATAGGGAACGGCGTAAGTTAAGGTGTAGGGCTGGTGGTGGGTTTCCGTTCCGGGCTAGGGTTAGGGTTAGGGAACGGCAAGGCTTAGGGCACAGGTCAGGGTACGGAAACGCGGGAGGGTAAGGCTACGTGCTGATGCGCAGGTCAGTGCCAGAGTACACGCCAGTAGTAGGCAACAGCGTAGGGTAAGGTTTTGGGCTGGTGGTGGGTTTCCATTCCGGGCTAGTGTTAGGGTTAGGGAACCGCAAGGCTTAGGGCACAGGTGAGGGTACGGAGACGTGGGTGCGTCAGGCTACGTGCTGACGCACGGGTCAATGCCAGCGTACGGGCCAGGAGTAGGCAACGGCGTAAGGTATGGTGTAGGGCTGGTGGTTGGTTTCCGTTCCAGGCTAGGGTTAGGGTAAGGGAACGGCAAGGCTTAGGGCACAGGTGAGGGTACGGAAACGTGGGAGGGTTGGGCTATGTGCTGACGCACGGGTCAGTGCCAGCGTACGGGCCAGGAGTAGGCAACGGCGTAGGATAAAGTGTAGGGCTGGTGGTGGATTTGCGTTCCGGGCTAGGGTTAGGGTTAGGGAACGGTAAGGCTTAGGGCACAGGTGTGGGAACGGAAACGTGGGAGGGTCAGGCTACGTGCTGATGCACGGTTCAGTGCCAGCATACGGGCCAGGAATAGGAAACGGCAAAAGTTAGGGTGTAGGGCTGGTGGTGGGTTTCCGTTCAGGGCTAGGGTTAGGGTTAGGGAACGGCAAGGCTTAGGGCACAGGTGATGGTATGGAAACGTGGGAGGGTCAGGCTACGTGCTGACGCATGGGACAGTGCCAGCGTACGGGTCAGCAGTAGGGTACGGCGTAATGTAAGGTGTAGGGCTGGTGGTGGGTTTCTATTCCGGGCTAGGGTTAGGGTTAGGGAACGGCAAGTCTTAGGGCACAGGTGAGGGTACGGAAACTTGGGAGGGTCAGGCTACATGCTGACGCAATGTTCAGTGCCAGCGTACGGGCCAGGAATAGGGTACGGCGTAAGGTAAGGTGTAGGGCTGGTGGTGGGTTTCTAATCCGGGCTAGGGTTAGGGTTAGGGAACGGCATGTCTTAGGGCAAAGGAGAGGGTACGGAAACGTGGGAGGGTCAGGCTACATGCTGACGCACTGTTCAGTGCCAGCGTACGGGCCAGGAATAGGGTACGGCGTAAGGTAAGGTGTACGGCTGGTGGTGGGTTTCCGTTCCGGGCTAGGGTTAGGGTTAGGGAACGGCAAGGCTTAGGGCACAGGTGAGGTTACAGAAACGTGGCACGGTCAGGCTACGTGCTGACGCATGTGTCAATTCCAGCATACGGGCGAGGAGTAGGCAACGGCGTAAGGTAAGGTGTACGGCTGGTGGTTGGTTTCCTATCCAGGCTAAGGTTAGGGTTAGGGAACGGCAAGGCTTAGGGCACAGGTGATGGTACGGAAACGTGGGAGGGTCAGGCTACGTGCTGACGCACGGTTCAGTGCCAGCGTACGGGCCAGGAATAGGGAACGGCGTAAGGTAAGTTGTAGGGCTGGTGGTGGGTTTCCGTTCCGGGCTAGGGTTAGGGTTAGGGAACGGCAAGGCTTAGGGCACAGGTCAGGGTACGGAAATGCGGGAGGGTAAGGCTACAGGCTGATGCACGGGTCAGTACCAGAGAACAGGCCAGTAGTAGGCAACGGCGTAGGGTAAGGTTTTGCGCTGGTGGTGGGATTCCATTCCGGGCTAGGGTTAGGGTTAGGGAACCGCAGGGCTTAGCGCACAGGTGAGGGTACGGAGACGAGGGAGGGTCAGGCTACGTGCTGACGCACGGGTCAATGCCAGCGTATGGGCCAGGAGTAGGCAACGGCGTAGGATAAAGTGTAGGGCTGGTGGTGGATTTGCGTTCCGGGCTAGGGTTAGGGTTAGGGAACGGCAAGGCTTAGGGCTCAGGTGAGGGAACGGAAACGTGGGAGGGTCAGGCTACGTGCTGACGCACGGTTCAGTGCAAGCGTACGGGCCAGGAATAGGGAACGGCGTAAGTTAAGGTGTAGGGCTGGTGGTGGGTTTCCGTTCCGGGCTAGGGTTAGGGTTAGGGAACGGCAAGGCTTAGGGCACAGGTCAGGGTACGGAAACGCGGGAGGGTAAGGCTACGTGCTGATGCGCAGGTCAGTGCCAGAGTACACGCCAGTAGTAGGCAACGGCGTAGGATAAGGTTTTGGGCTGGTGGTGGGTTTCCATTCCGGGCTAGTGTTAGGGTTAGGGAACCGCAAGGCTTAGGGCACAGGTGAGGGTATGGAGACGTGGGTGCGTCAGGCTACGTGCTGACGCACGGGTCAATGCCAGCGTACGGGCCAGGAGTAGGCAACGGCGTAAGGTATGGTGTAGGGCTGGTGGTTGGTTTCCGTTCCAGGCTAGGGTTAGGGTTAGGGAACGGCAAGGCTTAGGGCACAGGTGAGGGTACGGAAACGTGGGAGGGTCGGGCTACGTGCTGACGCACGGGTCAGTGCCAGCGTACGGGCCAGGAGTAGGCAACGGCGTAGGATAAAGTGTAGGGCTGGTGGTGGATTTGCGTTCTGGGCTAGGGTTAGGGTTAGGGAACGGCAAGGCTTAGGGCACAGGTCAGGGTACGGAAACGCGGTAGGCTAAGGCTACGTGCTGATGCACGGTTCAGTGCCAGAGTACAGGCCAGGAGTAGGCAACGGCGTAGGGTAAGGTGTAGGGCTGGTGGTGGCTTTCCGTTCCGGGCTAGGGTTAGGGTTAGGGAACGGAAAGGCTTAGGGCACAGGTGAGGGTACGTAAACGTGGGAGGGTCAGACTACGTGCTGACGCACGGGTCAATGCCAGCGTACGGGCGAGGAGTAGGCAACGGCGTAAGGTAAGGTTTAGGGCTGGTGGTGGGTTTCCGTTCCGGACTAGGGTTAGGGTTAGGGAACGTCAAGGCTTAGGGCACAGGTCAGGGTACGGAAACGCGGGAGGGTAAGGCTACGTGCTGATGCACGGTTCAGTGCCAGAGTACAGGCCAGGAGTAGGCAACGGCGTAGGGTAAGGTGTAGGGCTGGTGGTGGGTTTCCGTTCCGGGCTAGGGTTAGGGTTAGGTAACGCAAGGCTTAGGGCACAGGTGAGGGTACGTAAACGTGGGAGGGTCAGGCTACGTGCTGACGCACGGGTCAATGCCAGCGTACGGGCGAGGAGTAGGCAACGACGTAAGGTAAGGTGTACGGCTGGTGGTTGGTTTCCGTTCCAGGCTAGGGTTAGGGTTAGGGAATGGCAAGGCTTAGGGCACAGGTGAGGGTACGTAAACGTGGGAGGGTCAGGCTACGTGCTGACGCACGGTTCAGTGCCAGCGTACTGGCCAGGAATAGGGTACGGCGTAAGGTAAGGTGTAGGGCTGGTGCTGGGTTTCTAATCAGGGCTAGGGTTAGGGTTAGGGAACGGCAAGTCTTAGGGCAAAGGAGAGGATACGGAAACGTGGGAGGGTCAGGCTACGTGCTGACGCACGTTTCAGTGCCTACGTACGGGCCAGGAATAGGGTACGGCGTAAGGTAAGGTGTACGGCTGGTGGTGGGTTTCCGTTCCGGTCTAGGGTTAGGGTTAGGGAATGGCAAGGCTTAGGGCACAGGTGAGGCTACAGAAACGTGGGACGGTAAGGCTACGTGCTGACGCACGTGTCAGTGCCAGCGTACGGGCCAGGGGTAGGCAACTGCGTAGGATAAAGTGTAGGGCTGGTGGTGGATTTGCGTTCCTGGCTAGGGTTAGGGTTAGGGAACGGCAAGGCTTAGGGCACAGGTGAGGGAACGGAAACGTGGGATGGTCAGGCTACGTGCTGACACACGGTTCAGTGCCAGTGTACGGGCCAGGAATAGGGAACGGCGTAAGTTAAGGTGTAGGGCTGGTGGTGGGTTTCCGTTCCGGGCTAGGGTTAGGGTTAGGGAACGTCAAGGCTTAGGGCACAGGTGAGGGTACGGAAACGTTGGAGGCTCAGACTACGTGCTGACGCATGGTTCAGTGCCAGCGTACGGGTCAGGAGTAGGATACGGCGTAAGGTAAGGTGTAGGGCTGATGGTGGTTTTCTATTCCGGGCTAGGGTTAGGGTTAGGGAAAGGCAAGGCTTAGGGCACAGGTGAGGATACGGAAACGTGGGAGGGTCAGGCTACGTGCTGACGCATGGGTCAGTGCCAGCGTACGGGCCAGGAGTAGGGTACGGCGTAAGGTAAAGTGTAGCGCTTGTGGTTGATTTCCTTTCCAGGCTAGGTTTAGGGTTAGGGAACGGCAAGGCTTAGGGCACAGGTGAGGGTACGGAAACGTGAGAGGGACGGGCTACGTGCTGACGCACGGGTCAGTGCCAGCGTACGGAACAGGAGTAGGCAACGGCATAGGATACAGTGTAGGGCTGGTGGTGGATTTGCGTTCAGGGCTAGGGTTAGGGTTAGGGAACGGCAAGGCTTAGGGCACAGGTGAGGGTATGGAAACGTGGGAGGGTCAGGCTACGTGCTGACGCACGGGTCAGTGCCAGCGTACGGGTCAGGAGTAGGGTACGGCGTAATGTAAGGTGTAGGGCTGGTGGTGGGTTTCTATTCCGGGCTAGGGTTAGGGTTATGGAACGGCTAGGCTTAGGGCACAGGTGAGGGTACGGAAACTTGGGAGGCTCAGGCTACACGCTGACGCAATGTTCAGTGCCAGCGTACGGGCCAGGAATAGGGTACGGAGTAAGGTAAGGTGTAGGGATGGTGGTGGGTTTCTAATCCGGGCTAGGGTTAGGGTTAAGGAACGGCAAGTCTTAGGGCAAAGGAGAGGGTACGGAAACGTGGGAGGGTCAGGCTACATGCTGACGCACGGTTCAGTGCTAGCGTACGAGCCACGAATAGGGTACGGCGTAAGGTAAGGTGTACGGCTGGTGGTGGGTTTCCGTTCCGGGCTAGGGTTAGGGTTAGGGAACGGCAAGGCTTAGGGCACAGGTGAGGTTACAGAAACGTGGGACGGTCAGGCTACGTGCTGACGCATGTGTCAATGCCAGCATACGGGCGAGGAGTAGGCAACGGCGTAAGGTAAGGTGTACGGCTGGTGGTTGGTTTCCGTTCCAGGCTAGGGTTAGGGTTAGGGAACGGCAAGGCTTAGGGCACAGGTGATGGTACGGAAACGTGGGAGGGTCAGGCTACGTGCTGACGCACGGTTCAGTGCCAGCGTACGGGCCAGGAATAGGGAACGGCGTAAGTTAAGGTGTTGGGCTGGTGGTGGGTTTCCGTTCCGGGCTAGGGTTAGGGTTAGGGAACAGCAAGGCTTAGGGCACAGGTGAGGGTACGTAAACGTGGGAGGGTCAGGCTACGTGCTGACGCACGGGTCAATGCCAGCGTACGGGCGAGTAGTAGGCAACGGCGTAAGGTAAGGTGTACGGCAGGTGGTTGTTTTCCGTTCCAGGCTAGGGTTAGTGTTAGGGAACGGCAAGGCTTAGGGCACAGGTGAGGGTACGGAAAAGTGGGAGGGTCAGGCTACGTGCTGACGCACGGTTCAGTGCCAGCATACGGGCCAGGAATAGGGAAAGTCGTAAGGTAAGGTATAGGGTTGGTGGTGGGTTTCCGTTCCGGGCTAGGGTTAGGGTTAGGGAACGGCAAGGCTTAGGGCACAGGTCAGGGTACGGAAACGCGTGAGGGTAAGGCCACGTGCTAATGCACGGGTCAGTGCCGGAGTACAGGCCAGTAGTAGGCAACGGCGTAAGGTAAGGTGTAGGGCTGGTGGTTGGTTTCCGTTCCAGGCTAGGGTTAGTGTTAGGGAACGGCAAGGCTTAGGGCACAGGTGATGGTACGGAAACGTGGGAGGGTCGGGCTACGTGCTGACGCACTGGTCAGTGCCAGCGTACGGGCCAGGAGTAGGCAACGGCGTAGGATATAGTGTAGGGCTGGTGGTGGATTTGCGTTCCTGGCTAGGGTTAGGGTTAGGGAACGGCAAGGCTTAGGGCACAGGTGAGGGAACGGAAACGTGGGAGGGTCAGGCTACGTGCTGACACATTGTTCAGTGCCAGCGTACAGGCCAGGAATAGGGAACTGCGTACGTTAAGGTGTACGGCTGGTGGTGGGTTTCCGTTCCGGGCTAGGGTTAGGGTTAGGGAACGTCAAGGCTTAGGGCACAGGTGAGGTTACGGAAAAGTTGGAGGCTCAGACTACGTGCTGACGCATGGTTCAGTGCCAGCGTACGGGTCAGGAGTAGGATACGGCGTAAGGTAAGGTGTAGGGCTGGTTGTGGGTTTCTATTCCGGGCTAGGGTTAGGGTTAGGGAAAGGCAAGTCTTAGGGCACAGGTGAGGTTACGGAAACGTGGGAGGGTCAGGCTACATGCTGACGCACGGTTCAGTGCCAGCGTACGGGCCAGGAATAGGTTACAGCGTAAGGTAAGGTGTAGGGCTGGTGGTGGGTTTCCGTTCCGGTCTAGGGTTATGGTTAGGGAACGGCAAGGCTTAGGGCACAGGTGAGGGTACTGAAACGTGGGAGGGTCAGGCTACGTGCTGACGCATGGGTCAGTGCCAGCGTACGGACCAGGAGTAGGGTACGGCGTAAGGTAAAGTGTAGCGCTTGTGGTTGATTTCCTTTCCAATCTAGGTTTAGGGTTAGGGAACGGCAAGGCTTAGGGCACCGGTGAGGGTACGGAAACTTGGGAGTGTCAGGCTACATGCTGACGCAATATTCAGTGCCAGCGTACGGGCCAGGAGTAGGCAACGGCGTAAGGTAAGGTGTAGGGCTGGTGGTTGGTTTCTGTTCCAGTCTAGGGTTAGGGTTAGGGAACGGCAAGGCTTAGGGCAGAGGAGAGGGTACGGAAACGTTGGAGGTTCGGGCTACGTGCTGATGCACGGGTCAGTGCCAGCGTATGGGCCAGGAGTAGGCAACGGCGTAGGATAAAGTGTAGGGCTGGTGGTGGATTTGCGTTCCGGGCTAGGGTTAGGGCTAGGGAACGGCAAGGCTTAGGGCTCAGGTGAGGGAACGGAAACGTGGGAGGGTCAGGCTACGTGCTGACGCACTGGTCAATGCCAGCGTACGGGCCAGGAGTAGGCAACGGCGTAGGATAAAGTGTAGGGCTGGTGGTGGATTTGCGTTCCGGGCTAGGGTTAGGGTTAGGGAACGGCAAGGCTTAGGGCTCAGGTGAGGGAACGGAAACGTGGGAGGGTCAGGCTACGTGCTGACGCACGGTTCAGTGCCAGCGTACGGGCCAGGAATAGGGAACGGCGTAAGTTAAGGTGTAGGGCTGGTGGTGGGTTTCCGTTCCGGGCTAGGGTTAGGGTTAGGGAACGGCAAGGCTTAGGGCACAGGTCAGGGTACGGAAACGCGGGAGGGTAAGGCTACGTGCTGATGCGCAGGTCAGTGCCAGAGTACACGCCAGTAGTAGGCAACAGCGTAGGGTAAGGTTTTGGGCTGGTGGTGGGTTTCCATTCCGGGCTAGTGTTAGGGTTAGGGAACCGCAAGGCTTAGGGCACAGGTGAGGGTACGGAGACGTGGGTGCGTCAGGCTACGTGCTGACGCACGGGTCAATGCCAGCGTACGGGCCAGGAGTAGGCAACGGCGTAAGGTATGGTGTAGGGCTGGTGGTTGGTTTCCGTTCCAGGCTAGGGTTAGGGTAAGGGAACGGCAAGGCTTAGGGCACAGGTGAGGGTACGGAAACGTGGGAGGGTTGGGCTATGTGCTGACGCACGGGTCAGTGCCAGCGTACGGGCCAGGAGTAGGCAACGGCGTAGGATAAAGTGTAGGGCTGGTGGTGGATTTGCGTTCCGGGCTAGGGTTAGGGTTAGGGAACGGTAAGGCTTAGGGCACAGGTGTGGGAACGGAAACGTGGGAGGGTCAGGCTACGTGCTGATGCACGGTTCAGTGCCAGCATACGGGCCAGGAATAGGAAACGGCAAAAGTTAGGGTGTAGGGCTGGTGGTGGGTTTCCGTTCAGGGCTAGGGTTAGGGTTAGGGAACGGCAAGGCTTAGGGCACAGGTGAGGGTACGTAAACGTGGGAGGGTCAGGCTACGTGCTGACGCATGCGTCAGTGCCAGCGTACGGGTCAGCAGTAGGGTACGGCGTAATGTAAGGTGTAGGGCTGGTGGTGGGTTTCTATTCCGGGCTAGGGTTAGGGTTAGGGAACGGCAAGTCTTAGGGCACAGGTGAGGGTACGGAAACTTGGGAGGGTCAGGCTACATGCTGACGCAATGTTCAGTGCCAGCGTACGGGCCAGGAATAGGGTACGGCGTAAGGTAAGGTGTAGGGCTGGTGGTGGGTTTCTAATCCGGGCTAGGGTTAGGGTTAGGGAACGGCATGTCTTAGGGCAAAGGAGAGGGTACGGAAACGTGGGAGGGTCAGGCTACATGCTGACGCACTGTTCAGTGCCAGCGTACGGGCCAGGAATAGGGTACGGCGTAAGGTAAGGTGTACGGCTGGTGGTGGGTTTCCGTTCCGGGCTAGGGTTAGGGTTAGGGAACGGCAAGGCTTAGGGCACAGGTGAGGTTACAGAAACGTGGCACGGTCAGGCTACGTGCTGACGCATGTGTCAATTCCAGCATACGGGCGAGGAGTAGGCAACGGCGTAAGGTAAGGTGTACGGCTGGTGGTTGGTTTCCTATCCAGGCTAAGGTTAGGGTTAGGGAACGGCAAGGCTTAGGGCACAGGTGATGGTACGGAAACGTGGGAGGGTCAGGCTACGTGCTGACGCACGGTTCAGTGCCAGCGTACGGGCCAGGAATAGGGAACGGCGTAAGGTAAGTTGTAGGGCTGGTGGTGGGTTTCCGTTCCGGGCTAGGGTTAGGGTTAGGGAACGGCAAGGCTTAGGGCACAGGTCAGGGTACGGAAATGCGGGAGGGTAAGGCTACAGGCTGATGCACGGGTCAGTACCAGAGAACAGGCCAGTAGTAGGCAACGGCGTAGGGTAAGGTTTTGCGCTGGTGGTGGGATTCCATTCCGGGCTAGGGTTAGGGTTAGGGAACCGCAGGGCTTAGCGCACAGGTGAGGGTACGGAGACGAGGGAGGGTCAGGCTACGTGCTGACGCACGGGTCAATGCCAGCGTACGGGCCAGGAGTAGGCAACGGCGTAGGATAAAGTGTAGGGCTGGTGGTGGATTTGCGTTCCGGGCTAGGGTTAGGGTTAGGGAACGGCAAGGCTTAGGGCTCAGGTGAGGGAACGGAAACGTGGGAGGGTCAGGCTACGTGCTGACGCACGGTTCAGTGCAAGCGTATGGGCCAGGAATAGGGAACGGCGTAAGTTAAGGTGTAGGGCTGGTGGTGGGTTTCCGTTCCGGGCTAGGGTTAGGGTTAGGGAACGGCAAGGCTTAGGGCACAGGTCAGGGTACGGAAACGCGGGAGGGTAAGGCTACGTGCTGATGCGCAGGTCAGTGCCAGAGTACACGCCAGTAGTAGGCAACGGCGTAGGATAAGGTTTTGGGCTGGTGGTGGGTTTCCATTCCGGGCTAGTGTTAGGGTTAGGGAACCGCAAGGCTTAGGGCACAGGTGAGGGTATGGAGACGTGGGTGCGTCAGGCTACGTGCTGACGCACGGGTCAATGCCAGCGTACGGGCCAGGAGTAGGCAACGGCGTAAGGTATGGTGTAGGGCTGGTGGTTGGTTTCCGTTCCAGGCTAGGGTTAGGGTTAGGGAACGGCAAGGCTTAGGGCACAGGTGAGGGTACGGAAACGTGGGAGGGTCGGGCTACGTGCTGACGCACGGGTCAGTGCCAGCGTACGGGCCAGGAGTAGGCAACGGCGTAGGATAAAGTGTAGGGCTGGTGGTGGATTTGCGTTCTGGGCTAGGGTTAGGGTTAGGGAACGGCAAGGCTTAGGGCACAGGTCAGGGTACGGAAACGCGGTAGGCTAAGGCTACGTGCTGATGCACGGTTCAGTGCCAGAGTACAGGCCAGGAGTAGGCAACGGCGTAGGGTAAGGTGTAGGGCTGGTGGTGGCTTTCCGTTCCGGGCTAGGGTTAGGGTTAGGGAACGGAAAGGCTTAGGGCACAGGTGAGGGTACGTAAACGTGGGAGGGTCAGACTACGTGCTGACGCACGGGTCAATGCCAGCGTACGGGCGAGGAGTAGGCAACGGCGTAAGGTAAGGTTTAGGGCTGGTGGTGGGTTTCCGTTCCGGACTAGGGTTAGGGTTAGGGAACGTCAAGGCTTAGGGCACAGGTCAGGGTACGGAAACGCGGGAGGGTAAGGCTACGTGCTGATGCACGGTTCAGTGCCAGAGTACAGGCCAGGAGTAGGCAACGGCGTAGGGTAAGGTGTAGGGCTGGTGGTGGGTTTCCGTTCCGGGCTAGGGTTAGGGTTAGGTAACGCAAGGCTTAGGGCACAGGTGAGGGTACGTAAACGTGGGAGGGTCAGGCTACGTGCTGACGCACGGGTCAATGCCAGCGTACGGGCGAGGAGTAGGCAACGACGTAAGGTAAGGTGTACGGCTGGTGGTTGGTTTCCGTTCCAGGCTAGGGTTAGGGTTAGGGAATGGCAAGGCTTAGGGCACAGGTGAGGGTACGTAAACGTGGGAGGGTCAGGCTACGTGCTGACGCACGGTTCAGTGCCAGCGTACTGGCCAGGAATAGGGTACGGCGTAAGGTAAGGTGTAGGGCTGGTGCTGGGTTTCTAATCAGGGCTAGGGTTAGGGTTAGGGAACGGCAAGTCTTAGGGCAAAGGAGAGGATACGGAAACGTGGGAGGGTCAGGCTACGTGCTGACGCACGTTTCAGTGCCTACGTACGGGCCAGGAATAGGGTACGGCGTAAGGTAAGGTGTACGGCTGGTGGTGGGTTTCCGTTCCGGTCTAGGGTTAGGGTTAGGGAATGGCAAGGCTTAGGGCACAGGTGAGGTTACAGAAACGTGGGACGGTCAGGCTACGTGCTGACGCACGTGTCAGTGCCAGCGTACGGGCCAGGGGTAGGCAACTGCGTAGGATAAAGTGTAGGGCTGGTGGTGGATTTGCGTTCCTGGCTAGGGTTAGGGTTAGGGAACGGCAAGGCTTAGGGCACAGGTGAGGGAACGGAAACGTGGGATGGTCAGGCTACGTGCTGACACACGGTTCAGTGCCAGTGTACGGGCCAGGAATAGGGAACGGCGTAAGTTAAGGTGTAGGGCTGGTGGTGGGTTTCCGTTCCGGGCTAGGGTTAGGGTTAGGGAACGTCAAGGCTTAGGGCACAGGTGAGGGTACGGAAACGTTGGAGGCTCAGACTACGTGCTGACGCATGGTTCAGTGCCAGCGTACGGGTCAGGAGTAGGATACGGCGTAAGGTAAGGTGTAGGGCTGATGGTGGTTTTCTATTCCGGGCTAGGGTTAGGGTTAGGGAAAGGCAAGGCTTAGGGCACAGGTGAGGATACGGAAACGTGGGAGGGTCAGGCTACGTGCTGACGCATGGGTCAGTGCCAGCGTACGGGCCAGGAGTAGGGTACGGCGTAAGGTAAAGTGTAGCGCTTGTGGTTGATTTCCTTTCCAGGCTAGGTTTAGGGTTAGGGAACGGCAAGGCTTAGGGCACAGGTGAGGGTACGGAAACGTGAGAGGGACGGGCTACGTGCTGACGCACGGGTCAGTGCCAGCGTACGGAACAGGAGTAGGCAACGGCATAGGATACAGTGTAGGGCTGGTGGTGGATTTGCGTTCAGGGCTAGGGTTAGGGTTAGGGAACGGCAAGGCTTAGGGCACAGGTGAGGGTATGGAAACGTGGGAGGGTCAGGCTACGTGCTGACGCACGGGTCAGTGCCAGCGTACGGGTCAGGAGTAGGGTACGGCGTAATGTAAGGTGTAGGGCTGGTGGTGGGTTTCTATTCCGGGCTAGGGTTAGGGTTATGGAACGGCTAGGCTTAGGGCACAGGTGAGGGTACGGAAACTTGGGAGGCTCAGGCTACACGCTGACGCAATGTTCAGTGCCAGCGTACGGGCCAGGAATAGGGTACGGCGTAAGGTAAGGTGTAGGGATGGTGGTGGGTTTCTAATCCGGGCTAGGGTTAGGGTTAAGGAACGGCAAGTCTTAGGGCAAAGGAGAGGGTACGGAAACGTGGGAGGGTCAGGCTACTTGCTGACGCACGGTTCAGTGCTAGCGTACGAGCCACGAATAGGGTACGGCGTAAGGTAAGGTGTACGGCTGGTGGTGGGTTTCCGTTCCGGGCTAGGGTTAGGGTTAGGGAACGGCAAGGCTTAGGGCACAGGTGAGGTTACAGAAACGTGGGACGGTCAGGCTACGTGCTGACGCATGTGTCAATGCCAGCATACGGGCGAGGAGTAGGCAACGGCGTAAGGTAAGGTGTACGGCTGGTGGTTGGTTTCCGTTCCAGGCTAGGGTTAGGGTTAGGGAACGGCAAGGCTTAGGGCACAGGTGATGGTACGGAAACGTGGGAGGGTCAGGCTACGTGCTGACGCACGGTTCAGTGCCAGCGTACGGGCCAGGAATAGGGAACGGCGTAAGTTAAGGTGTTGGGCTGGTGGTGGTTTTCCGTTCCGGTCTAGGGTTAGGGTTAGGGAACAGCAAGGCTTAGGGCACAGGTGAGGGTACGTAAACGTGGGAGGGTCAGGCTACGTGCTGACGCACGGGTCAATGCCAGCGTACGGGCGAGTAGTAGGCAACGGCGTAAGGTAAGGTGTACGGCAGGTGGTTGTTTTCCGTTCCAGGCTAGGGTTAGGGTTAGGGAACGGCAAGGCTTAGGGCACAGGTGAGGGTACGGAAAAGTGGGAGGGTCAGGCTACGTGCTGACGCACGGTTCAGTGCCAGCATACGGGCCAGGAATAGGGAAAGTCGTAAGGTAAGGTATAGGGTTGGTGGTGGGTTTCTGTTCCGGGCTAGGGTTAGGGTTAGGGAACGGCAAGGCTTAGGGCACAGGTCAGGGTACGGAAACGCGTGAGGGTAAGGCCACGTGCTAATGAACGGGTCAGTGCCGGAGTACAGGCCAGTAGTAGGCAACGGCGTAAGGTAAGGTGTAGGGCTGGTGGTTGGTTCCCGTTCCAGGCTAGGGTTAGTGTTAGGGAACGGCAAGGCTTAGGGCACAGGTGAGGGTACGGAAACGTGGGAGGGTCGGGCTACGTGCTGACGCACTGGTCAGTGCCAGCGTACGGGCCAGGAGTAGGCAACGGTGTAGGATATAGTGTAGGACTGGTGGTGGATTTGCGTTCCTGGCTAGGGTTAGGGTTAGGGAACGGCAAGGCTTAGGGCACAGGTGAGGGAACGGAAACGTGGGAGGGTCAGGCTACGTGCTGACACATTGTTCAGTGCCAGCGTCCGGGCCAGGAATAGGGAACTGCGTAAGTTAAGGTGTACGGCTGGTGGTGGGTTTCCGTTCCGGGCTAGGGTTAGGGTTAGGGAACGTCAAGGCTTAGGGCACAGGTGAGGTTACGGATACGTTGGAGGCTCAGACTACGTGCTGACGCATGGTTCAGTGCCAGCGTACGGGTCAGGAGTAGGATACGGCGTAAGGTAAGGTGTAGGGCTGGTTGTGGGTTTCTATTCCGGGCTAGGGTTAGGGTTAGGGAAAGGCAAGTCTTAGGGCACAGGTGAGGTTACGGAAACGTGGGAGGGTCAGGCTACATGCTGACGCACGGTTCAGTGCCAGCGTACGGGCCAGGAATAGGTTACGGCGTAAGGTAAGGTGTAGGGCTGGTGGTGGGTTTCCGTTCCGGTTTAGGGTTATGGTTATGGAACGGCAAGGCTTAGGGCACAGGTGAGGGTACTGAAACGTGGGAGGGTCAGGCTACGTGCTGACGCATGGGTCAGTGCCAGCGTACGGACCAGGAGTAGGGTACGGCGTAAGGTAAAGTGTAGCGCTTGTGGTTGATTTCCTTTCCAATCTAGGTTTAGGGTTAGGGAACGGCAAGGCTTAGGGCACAGGTGAGGGTACGGAAACTTGGGAGTGTCAGGCTACATGCTGACGCAATATTCAGTGCCAGCGTACGGGCCAGGAGTAGGCAACGGCGTAAGGTAAGGTGTAGGGCTGGTGGTTGGTTTCTGTTCCAGTCTAGGGTTAGGGTTAGGGAACGGCAAGGCTTAGGGCAGAGGTGAGGGTACGGAAACGTTGGAGGGTCGGGCTACGTGCTGATGCACGGGTCAGTGCCAGCGTATGGGCCAGGAGTAGGCAACGGCGTAGGATAAAGTGTAGGGCTGGTGGTGGATTTGCGTTCCGGGCTAGGGTTAGGGTTAGGGAACGGCAAGGCTTAGGGCTCAGGTGAGGGAACGGAAACGTGGGAGGGTCAGGCTACGTGCTGACGCACGGGTCAATGCCAGCGTACGGGCCAGGAGTAGGCAACGGCGTAGGATAAAGTGTAGGGCTGGTGGTGGATTTGCGTTCCGGGCTAGGGTTAGGGTTAGGGAACGGCAAGGCTTAGGGCTCAGGTGAGGGAACGGAAACGTGGGAGGGTCAGGCTACGTGCTGACGCACGTTTCAGTGCCAGCGTACGGGCCAGGAATAGGGAACGGCGTAAGTTAAGGTTTAGGGCTGGTGGTGGGTTTCCGTTCCGGGCTAGGGTTAGGGTTAGGGAACGGCAAGGCTTAGGGCACAGGTCAGGGTACGGAAACGCGGGAGGGTAAGGCTACGTGCTGATGCGCAGGTCAGTGCCAGAGTACACGCCAGTAGTAGGCAACAGCGTAGGGTAAGGTTTTGGGCTGGTGGTGGGTTTCCATTCCGGGCTACTGTTAGGTTAGGGAACCGCAAGGCTTAGGGCACAGGTGAGGGTACGGAGACGTGGGTGCGTCAGGCTACGTGCTGACGCACGGGTCAATGCCAGCGTACGGGCCAGGAGTAGGCAACGGCGTAAGGTATGGTGTAGGGCTGGTGGTTGGTTTCCGTTCCAGGCTAGGGTTAGGGTAAGGGAACGGCAAGGCTTAGGGCACAGGTGAGGGTACGGAAACGTGGGAGGGTCGGGCTATGTGCTGACGCACGGGTCAGTGCCAGCGTACGGGCCAGGAGTAGGCAACGGCGTAGGATAAAGTGTAGGGCTGGTGGTGGATTTGCGTTCCGGGCTAGGGTTAGGGTTAGGGAACGGTAAGGCTTAGGGCACAGGTGTGGGAACGGAAACGTGGGAGGGTCAGGCTACGTGCTGATGCACGGTTCAGTGCCAGCGTACGGGCCAGGAATAGAAACGGCAAAAGTTAGGGTGTAGGGCTGGTGGTGGGTTTCCGTTCAGGGCTAGGGTTAGGATTAGGGAACGGCCAGGCTTAGGGCACAGGTGAGGGTACTGAAACGTGGGAGGGTCAGGCTACATGCTGACGCATGAGTCAGTGCCAGCGTACGTGCCAGGAGTAGGGTACGGCGTAAGGTAAAGTGTAGCGCTTGTGGTTGATTTCCTTTCCAGGCTAGGTTTAGGGTTAGGGAACGGCAAGGCTTAGGGCACAGGTGAGGTTACGGAAACGTGAGAGGGACGGGCTACGTGCTGACGCACGGGTCACTGCCAGCATACGGAACAGGAGTAGGCAACGGCATAGGATACAGTGTAGGGCTGGTGGTGGATTTGCGTTCAGGGCTAGGGTTAGGGTTAGGGAACGGCAAGGCTTAGGGCACAGGTGAGGTTACAGAAACGTGGGACGGTCAGGCTACGTGCTGACACATGTGTCAATGCCAGCATACGGGCGAGGAGTAGGCAACGGCGTAAGGTAAGGTGTACGGCTGGTGGTTGGTTTCCGTTCCAGGCTAAGGTTAGGGTTAGGGAACGTCAAGGCTTAGGGCACAGGTGAGGGTACGGAATCGTTGGAGGGTCGGGCTACGTGCTGATGCACGGGTCAGTGCCAGCGTATGGGCCAGGAGTAGGCAACGGCATAGGATAAAGTGTGGGGCTGGTGGTGGATTTGCGTTCCGGGCTAGGGTTAGGGTTAGGGAACGGCAAGGCTTAGGGCTCAGGTGAGGGAACGGAAACGTGGGAGGGTCAGGCTACGTGCTGACGCACGTTTCAGTGCCAGCGTACGGGCCAGGAGTAGGGAACGGCGTAAGTTAAGGTGTAGGGCTGGTGGTGGGTTTCCGTTCCGGGCTAGGGTTAGGGTTAGGGAACGGCAAGGCTTAGGGCACAGGTCAGGGTACGGAAACGCGGGAGGGTAAGGCTACGTGCTGATGCGCAGGTCAGTGCCAGAGTACACGCCAGTAGTAGGCAACGGCGTAGGGTAAGGTTTTGGGCTGGTGGTGGGTTTCCATTCCGGGCTAGGGTTAGGGTTAGGGAAAGGCAAGGCTTAGGGCACAGGTGAGGTTACGGAAACGTGGGAGGGTCAGGCTACATGCTGACGCACGGTTCAGTGCCAGCGTACGGGCCAGGAATAGGTTACGGCGTAAGGTAAGGTGTAGGGCTGGTGGTGGTTTTCCGTTCCGGGCTAGGGTTATGGTTAGGGAACGGCAAGGCTTAGGGCACAGGTGAGGGTACTGAAACGTGGGAGGGTCAGGCTACGTGCTGACGCATGGGTCAGTGCCAGCGTACGTGCCAGGAGTAGGGTACGGCGTAAGGTAAAGTGTAGCGCTTGTGGTTGATTTCCTTTCCAGGCTAGGTTTAGGGTTAGGGAACGGCAAGGCTTAGGGCACAGGTGAGGGTACGGAAACGTGAGAGGGACGGGCTACGTGCTGATGCACGGGTCAGTGCCAGCGTACGGAACAGGAGTAGGAAACGGCATAGGATACAGTTCAGGGCTGGTGGTGGATTTGCGTTCAGGGCTAGGGTTAGGGTTAGGGAACGGCAAGGCTTAGGGCACAGGTGAGGGTATGGAAACTTGGGAGGGTCAGGCTACATGCTGACGCAATGTTCAGTGCCAGCGTACGGGCCAGGAATAGGGTACGGCGTAAGGTAAGGTGTACGGCTGGTGGTGGGTTTCCGTTCCGGGCTAGGGTTAGGGTTAGTGAACGGCAAGGCTTAGGGCACAGGTGACGTTACAGAAACGTGGGACGGTCAGGCTACGTGCTGACACATGTGTCAATGCCAGCATACGGGCGAGGAGTAGGCAACGGCGTAAGGTAATGTGTACGGCTGGTGGTTGGTTTCCGTTCCAGGCTAAGGTTAGGGTTAGGGAACGGCAAGGCTTAGGGCACAGGTGATGGTACGGAAACGTGGGAGGGTCAGGCTACGTGCTGACGCACGGTTCAGTGCCAGCGTACGGGCCAGGAAGAGGGAACGGCGTAAGGTAAGTTGTAGGGCTGGTGGTGGGTTTCCGTTCCGGGCTAGGGTTAGGGTTAGGGAACGGCAAGGCTTAGGGCACACGTCAGGGTACGGAAACGCGGGAGGGTAAGGCTACGTGCTGATGCACTGGTCAGTACCAGAGTACAGGCCAGTAGTAGGCAACGGCGTAGGGTAAGGTTTTGGGCTGGTGGTGGGATTCCATTCCGGGGTAGGTTTAGGGTTAGGGAACCGCAGGGCTTAGGGCACAGGTGAGGGTACGGAGACGAGGGAGGGTCTGGCTACGTGCTGACGCACGGGTCAATGCCAGCATACGGGCCAGGAGTAGGCAACGGCGTAAGGTAAGGTGTAGGGCTGGTGGTTGGTTTCTGTTCCAGGCTAGGGTTAGGGTTAGGGAATGGCAAGGCTTAGGGCACAGTTGAGAGTACGGAAACGTTGGAGGGTCGGGCTACGTGCTGATGCACGGGTCAGTGCCAGCGTACGGGTCAGAAGTAGGGTACGGCGTAATGTAAGGTGTAGGGCTGGTGGTGGGTTTCTATTCCGGGCTAGGTTTAGGGTTAGGGAACTGCAAGGCTTAGGGCACAAGTGAGGGTACGGAAACTTGGGAGGGTCAGGCTACATGCTGACGCACTGTTCAGTGCCAGCGTACGGGCCAGGAATAGGGTACGGCGTAAGGTAAGGTGTAGGGCTGGTGGTAGGTTTCTAATCCGGGCTAGGGTTAGGGTTAGGGAACGGCAAGTCTTAGGGCAAAGGAGAGGGTACGGAAACGTGGGAGGGTCAGGCTACGTGCTGACGCATGGTTCAGTGCCAGCGTACCGGCCAGGAATAGGGTACGGCGTAAGGTAAGGTGTACGGCTGGTGGTGGGTTTCCGTTCGGGGCTAGGGTTAGGGTTAGGGAACGGCAAGGCTTAGGGCACAGGTGAGGTTACAGATACGTGGGACTGTCAGGCTACGTGCTGACGCACGTGTCAGTGCCAGCGTACGGGCCAGTTGCAGCGTACGGCGTAAGGTATGGTGTAGGGCTGGTGGTGGGTTACTATTCCGGGCTACGGTTAGGGTTAGGGAATGGCAAGGCTTAGGGCACAGGTGAGGGTACGGAAACGTGGGAGCGTCAGGCTACGTGCTGACGCACGTGTCAGTGCCAGCGTACGGGCCAGTAGTAGGCAACAGCGTAAGGTAAGGTGTAGGGCTGGTGGTTGGTTTCCGTTCCAGACTAGGGTTAGGGTTAGGGAACGGCAAGGCATAGGGCACAGGTGAGGGTACGGAAACGTGGGAGGGTCGGGCTACGTGCTAACGCACGGGTCAGTGCCAGCGTATGGGCCAGGAGTAGGCAACGGCGTAGGATAAAGTATAGGGCTGGTGGTGGATTTGCGTTCTGGGCTAGGGTTAGGGTTAGGGAACCGCAAGGCTTAGGGCACAGGTCAGGGTACAGAAACGTGGGAGGGTAAGGCTATGTGCTGATGCACGGTTCAGTGCCAGAGTACAGGCCAGGAGTAGGCAACGGCGTAGGGTAAGGTGTAGGGCTGGTGGTGGGTTTCCGTTCCTGGCTAGGGTTAGGGTTAGGGAACGGCAAGGCTTAGGGCACAGGTGAGGGTACGTAAACGTGGGAGTGTCAGGCTACGTGCTGACGCACGGGTCAATGCCAGCGTACGGGCGAGGAGTAGGCAACGGCGTAAGGTTATGTTTAGGGCTGGTGGTGGGTTTCCGTTCCGGACTAGGGTTAGGGTTAGGGAACGGCAAGGCTTAGGGCACAGGTCAGGGTACGGAAACGCGTGAGGGTAAGGCTACGTGCTGATGCACGGTTCAGTGCCAGAGTACAGGCCAGGATAGGCAACGGCGTAGGGTAAGGTGTAGGGCTGGTGGTGGGTTTCCGTTCAGGGCTAGGGTTAGGGTTAGGGAACGGCAAGGCTTAGGGCACAGGTGAGGGTACGGAAACGTGGGAGGGTCAGGCTACGTGCTGACGCACGGTTCAGTGCCAGGGTACGGGCCAGGAATAGGGTACGGCGTAAGGTAAGGTGTAGGGCTGGTGGTGGGTTTCTAATCCGGGCTAGGGTTAGGGTTAGGGAACGGCAAGTCTTAGGGCAAAGGAGAGGGTACGGAAACGTGGGAGGGTCAGGCTACGTGCTGACGCACGGTTCAGTGCCAGCGTACGGGCCAGGAATATGGTACGGCGTAAGGTAAGGTGTACGGCTGGTGGTGGGTTTCCGTTCCGGGCTAGGGTTAGGGTTAGGGAACGGCAAGGCTTAGGGCACAGGTGAAGTTACAGAAACGTGGGATGGTCAGGCTACGTGCTGACGCACTTGTCAGTGCCAGCGTATGGGCCAGGGGTAGGCAACGGCGTAAGGTAAGATGTAGGGCTGGTGGTTGGTTTCCGTTCCAGGCTAGGGTTAGGGTAAGGGAACGGCAAGGCTTAGGGCACAGGTGAGGGTACCGAAACGTGGGAGGGTCAGGCTACATGCTGACGCACGGTTCAGAGCCAGCGTATGGGCCAGGAATAAGTTACGGCGTAAGGTAAGGTGTAGGGCTGGTGGTGGGTTTCCGTTCCGGTCTAGGGTTATGGTTAGGGAACGGCAAGGCTTAGGGCACAGGTGAGTGTACTGAAACGTGGGAGGGTCAGGCTACGTGCTGACGCATGGGTCAGTGCCAGCGTACGGACCAGGAGTAGGGTACGGCGTAAGGTAAAGTGTAGCGCTTGTGGTTGATTTCCTTTCCAATCTAGGTTTAGGGTTAGGGAACGGCAAGGCTTAGGGCACAGGTGAGGGTACGGAAACTTGGGAGTGTCAGGCTACATGCTGACGCAATGTTCAGTGCCAGCGTACGGGCCAGGAGTAGGCAACGGCGTAAGGTAAGGTGTAGGGCTGGTGGTTGGTTTCTGTTCCAGTCTAGGGTTAGGGTTAGGGAACGGCAAGGCTTAGGGCACAGGTGAGGGTACGGAAACGTTGGAGGGTCGGGCTACGTGCTGATGCACGGGTCAGTGCCAGCGTATGGGCCAGGAGTAGGCAACGGCATAGGATAAAGTGTAGGGCTGGTGGTGGATTTGCGTTCCGGGCTAGGGTTAGGGTTAGGGAACGGCAAGGCTTAGGGCTCACGTGAGGGAACGGAAACGTGGGAGGGTCAGGCTACGTGCTGACGCACGGTTCAGTGCCAGCGTACGGGCCAGGAATAGGGAACGGCGTAAGTTAAGGTGTAGGGCTGGT
Organism: Mesoplodon bidens; assembly: GCF_964165515.1. NCBI lineage: Eukaryota > Metazoa > Chordata > Mammalia > Artiodactyla > Ziphiidae > Mesoplodon > Mesoplodon bidens. The sequence continues at coordinate 66,632 of NW_027672236.1, read as the reverse complement.
GGTGGGTTTCCGTTCCGGGCTAGGGTTAGGGTTAGGGAACGGCAAGGCTTAGGGCACAGGTCAGGGTACGGAAACGCGGGAGGGTAAGGCTACGTGCTGATGCGCAGGTCAGTGCCAGAGTACACGCCAGTAGTAGGCAACGGCGTAGGGTAAGGTTTTGGGCTGGTGGTGGGTTTCCATTCCGGGCTAGGGTTAGGGTTAGGGAAAGGCAAGTCTTAGGGCACAGGTGAGGTTACGGAAACGTGGGAGGGTCAGGCTACATGCTGACGCACGGTTCAGTGCCAGCGTACGGGCCAGGAATAGGTTACGGCGTAAGGTAAGGTGTAGGGCTGGTGGTGGTTTTCCGTTCCGGGCTAGGGTTATGGTTAGGGAACGGCAAGGCTTAGGGCACAGGTGAGGGTACTGAAACGTGGGAGGGTCAGGCTACGTGCTGACGCATGGGTCAGTGCCAGCGTACGTGCCAGGAGTAGGGTACGGCGTAAGGTAAAGTGTAGCGCTTGTGGTTGATTTCCTTTCCAGGCTAGGTTTAGGGTTAGGGAACGGCAAGGCTTAGGGCACAGGTGAGGGTACGGAAACGTGAGAGGGACGGGCTACGTGCTGACGCACGGGTCAGTGCCAGCGTACGGAACAGGAGTAGGCAACGGCATAGGATACAGTGTAGGGCTGGTGGTGGATTTGCGTTCAGGGCTAGGGTTAGGGTTAGGGAACAGCAAGGCTTAGGGCACAGGTGAGGGTATGGAAACTTGGGAGGGTCAGGCTACATGCTGACGCAATGTTCAGTGCCAGCGTACGGGCCAGGAATAGGGTACGGCGTAAGGTAAGGTGTACGGCTGGTGGTGGGTTTCCGTTCCGTGCTAGGGTTAGGGTTAGGGAACGGCAAGGCTTAGGGCACAGGTGACGTTACAGAAACGTGGGACGGTCAGGCTACGTGCTGACACATGTGTCAATGCCAGCATACGGGCGAGGAGTAGGCAACGGCGTAAGGTAATGTGTACGGCTGGTGGTTGGTTTCCGTTCCAGGCTAAGGTTAGGGTTAGGGAACGGCAAGGCTTAGGGCACAGGTGATGGTACGGAAACGTGGGAGGGTCAGGCTACGTGCTGACGCACGGTTCAGTGCCAGCGTACGGGCCAGGAATAGGGAACGGCATAAGGTAAGTTGTAGGGCTGGTGGTGGGTTTCCGTTCCGGGCTAGGGTTAGGGTTAGGGAACGGCAAGGCTTAGGGCACACGTCAGGGTACGGAAACGCGGGAGGGTAAGGCTACGTGCTGATGCACGGGTCAGTACCAGAGTACAGGCCAGTAGTAGGCAACGGCGTAGGGTAAGGTTTTGGGCTGGTGGTGGGATTCCATTCCGGGCTAGGGTTAGGGTTAGGGAACCACAGGGCTTAGGGCACAGGTGAGGGTACGGAGACGAGGGAGGGTGTGGCTACGTGCTGACGCACGGGTCAATGCCAGCATACGGGCCAGGAGTAGGCAACGGCGTAAGGTAAGGTGTAGGGCTGGTGGTTGGTTTCTGTTCCAGGCTAGGGTTAGGGTTAGGGAATGGCAAGGCTTAGGGCACAGTTGAGAGTACGGAAACGTTGGAGGGTCGGGCTACGTGCTGATGCACGGGTCAGTGCCAGCGTACGGGTCAGAAGTAGGGTACGGCGTAATGTAAGGTGTAGGGCTGGTGGTGGGTTTCTATTCCGGGCTAGGTTTAGGGTTAGGGAACTGCAAGGCTTAGGGCACAAGTGAGGGTACGGAAACTTGGGAGGGTCAGGCTACATGCTGACGCACTGTTCAGTGCCAGCGTACGGGCCAGGAATAGGGTACGGCGTAAGGTAAGGTGTAGGGCTGGTGGTAGGTTTCTAATCCGGGCTAGGGATAGGGTTAGGGAACGGCAAGTCTTAGGGCAAAGGAGAGGGTACGGAAACGTGGGAGGGTCAGGCTACGTGCTGACGCATGGTTCAGTGCCAGCGTACGGGCCAGGAATAGGGTACGGCGTAAGGTAAGGTGTACGGCTGGTGGTGGGTTTCCGTTCCGGGCTAGGGTTAGGGTTAGGGAACGGCAAGGCTTAGGGCACAGGTGAGGTTACAGATACGTGGGACTGTCAGGCTACGTGCTGACGCACGTGTCAGTGCCAGCGTACGGGCCAGTTGCAGCGTACGGCGTAAGGTATGGTGTAGGGCTGGTGGTGGGTTACTATTCCGGGCTACGGTTAGGGTTAGGGAATGGCAAGGCTTAGGGCACAGGTGAGGGTACGGAAACGTGGGAGCGTCAGGCTACGTGCTGACGCACGTGTCAGTGCCAGCGTACGGGCCAGTAGTAGGCAACAGCGTAAGGTAAGGTGTAGGGCTGGTGGTTGGTTTCCGTTCCAGGCTAGGGTTAGGGTTAGGGAACGGCAAGGCATAGGGCACAGGGGAGGGTACGGAAACGTGGGAGGGTCGTGCTACGTGCTGACGCACGGGTCAGTGCCAGCGTACGGGCCAGGAGTAGGCAACGGCGTAGGATAAAGTATAGGGCTGGTGGTGGATTTGCGTTCTGGGCTAGGGTTAGGGTTAGGGAACCGCAAGGCTTAGGGCACAGGTCAGGGTACAGAAACGTGGGAGGGTAAGGCTATGTGCTGATGCACGGTTCAGTGCCAGAGTACAGGCCAGGAGTAGGCAACGGCGTAGGGTAAGGTGTAGGGCTGGTGGTGGGTTTCCGTTCCTGGCTAGGGTTAGGGTTAGGGAACGGCAAGGCTTAGGGCACAGGTGAGGGTACGTAAACGTGGGAGTGTCAGGCTACGTGCTGACGCACGGGTCAATGCCAGCGTACGGGCGAGGAGTAGGCAACGGCGTAAGGTTATGTTTAGGGCTGGTGGTGGGTTTCCGTTCCGGACTAGGGTTAGGGTTAGGGAACGGCAAGGCTTAGGGCACAGGTCAGGGTACGGAAACGCGTGAGGGTAAGGCTACGTGCTGATGCACGGTTCAGTGCCAGAGTACAGGCCAGGGTAGGCAACGGCGTAGGGTAAGGTGTAGGGCTGGTGGTGGGTTTCCGTTCAGGGCTAGGGTTAGGGTTAGGGAACGGCAAGGCTTAGGGCACAGGTGAGGGTACGGAAACGTGGGAGGGTCAGGCTACGTGCTGACGCACGGTTCAGTGCCAGCGTATGGGCCAGGAATAGGGTACGGCGTAAGGTAAGGTGTAGGGCTGGTGGTGGGTTTCTAATCCGGGCTAGGGTTAGGGTTAGGGAACGGCAAGTCTTAGGGCAAAGGAGAGGGTACGGAAACGTGGGAGGGTCAGGCTACGTGCTGACGCACGGTTCAGTGCCAGCGTACGGGCCAGGAATATGGTACGGCGTAAGGTAAGGTGTACGGCTGGTGGTGGGTTTCCGTTCCGGGCTAGGGTTAGGGTTAGGGAACGGCAAGGCTTAGGGCACAGGTGAAGTTACAGAAACGTGGGATGGTCAGGCTACGTGCTGACGCACGTGTCAGTGCCAGCGTATGGGCCAGGGGTAGGCAACGGCGTAAGGTAAGATGTAGGGCTGGTGGTTGGTTTCCGTTCCAGGCTAGGGTTAGGGTAAGGGAACGGCAAGGCTTAGGGCACAGGTGAGGGTACCGAAACGTGGGAGGGTCAGGCTACATGCTGACGCACGGTTCACAGCCAGCGTATGGGCCAGGAATAAGTTACGGCGTAAGGTAAGGTGTAGGGCTGGTGGTGGGTTTCCGTTCCGGTCTAGGGTTATGGTTAGGGAACGGCAAGGCTTAGGGCACAGGTGAGTGTACTGAAACGTGGGAGGGTCAGGCTACGTGCTGACGCATGGGTCAGTGCCAGCGTACGGACCAGGAGTAGGGTACGGCGTAAGGTAAAGTGTAGCGCTTGTGGTTGATTTCCTTTCCAATCTAGGTTTAGGGTTAGGGAACGGCAAGGCTTAGGGCACAGGTGAGGGTACGGAAACTTGGGAGTGTCAGGCTACATGCTGACGCAATGTTCAGTGCCAGCGTACGGGCCAGGAGTAGGCAACGGCGTAAGGTAAGGTGTAGGGCTGGTGGTTGGTTTCTGTTCCAGTCTAGGGTTAGGGTTAGGGAACGGCAAGGCTTAGGGCACAGGTGAGGGTACGGAAACGTTGGAGGGTCGGGATACGTGCTGATGCACGGGTCAGTGCCAGCGTATGGGCCAGGAGTAGGCAACGGCATAGGATAAAGTGTAGGGCTGGTGGTGGATTTGCGTTCCAGGCTAGGGTTAGGGTTAGGGAACGGCAAGGCTTAGGGCTCAGGTGAGGGATCGGAAACGTGGGAGGGTCAGGCTACGTGCTGACGCACGGTTCAGTGCCAGCGTACGGGCCAGGAATAGGGAACGGCGTAAGTTAAGGTGTAGGGCTGGTGGTGGGTTTCCGTTCCGGGCTAGGGTTAGGGTTAGGGAACGGCAAGGCTTAGGGCACAGGTCAGGGTACGGAAACGCGGGAGGGTAAGGCTACGTGCTGATGCGCAGGTCAGTGCCAGAGTACACGCCAGTAGTAGGCAACGGCGTAGGGTAAGGTTTTGGGCTGGTGGTGGGTTTCCATTCCGGGCTAGGGTTAGGGTTAGGGAAAGGCAAGGCTTAGGGCACAGGTGAGGTTACGGAAACGTGGGAGGGTCAGGCTACATGCTGACGCACGGTTCAGTGCCAGCGTACGGGCCAGGAATAGGTTACGGCGTAAGGTAAGGTGTAGGGCTGGTGGTGGTTTTCCGTTCCGGGCTAGGGTTATGGTTAGGGAACGGCAAGGCTTAGGGCACAGGTGAGGGTACTGAAACGTGGGAGGGTCAGGCTACGTGCTGACGCATGGGTCAGTGCCAGCGTACGTGCCAGGAGTAGGGTACGGCGTAAGGTAAAGTGTAGCGCTTGTGGTTGATTTCCTTTCCAGGCTAGGTTTAGGGTTAGGGAACGGCAAGGCTTAGGGCACAGGTGAGGGTACGGAAACGTGAGAGGGACGGGCTACGTGCTGACGCACGGGTCAGTGCCAGCGTACGGAACAGGAGTAGGCAACGGCATAGGATACAGTGTAGGGCTGGTGGTGGATTTGCGTTCAGGGCTAGGGTTAGGGTTAGGGAACAGCAAGGCTTAGGGCACAGGTGAGGGTATGGAAACTTGGGAGGGTCAGGCTACATGCTGACGCAATGTTCAGTGCCAGCGTACGGGCCAGGAATAGGGTACGGCGTAAGGTAAGGTGTACGGCTGGTGGTGGGTTTCCGTTCCGTGCTAGGGTTAGGGTTAGGGAACGGCAAGGCTTAGGGCACAGGTGACGTTACAGAAACGTGGGACGGTCAGGCTACGTGCTGACACATGTGTCAATGCCAGCATACGGGCGAGGAGTAGGCAACGGCGTAAGGTAATGTGTACGGCTGGTGGTTGGTTTCCGTTCCAGGCTAAGGTTAGGGTTAGGGAACGGCAAGGCTTAGGGCACAGGTGATGGTACGGAAACGTGGGAGGGTCAGGCTACGTGCTGACGCACGGTTCAGTGCCAGCGTACGGGCCAGGAATAGGGAACGGCGTAAGGTAAGTTGTAGGGCTGGTGGTGGGTTTCCGTTCCGGGCTAGGGTTAGGGTTAGGGAACGGCAAGGCTTAGGGCACACGTCAGGGTACGGAAACGCGGGAGGGTAAGGCTACGTGCTGATGCACGGGTCAGTACCAGAGTACAGGCCAGTAGTAGGCAACGGCGTAGGGTAAGGTTTTGGGCTGGTGGTGGGATTCCATTCCGGGCTAGGGTTAGGGTTAGGGAACCACAGGGCTTAGGGCACAGGTGAGGGTACGGAGACGAGGGAGGGTCTGGCTACGTGCTGACGCACGGGTCAATGCCAGCATACGGGCCAGGAGTAGGCAACGGCGTAAGGTAAGGTGTAGGGCTGGTGGTTGGTTTCTGTTCCAGGCTAGGGTTAGGGTTAGGGAATGGCAAGGCTTAGGGCACAGTTGAGAGTACGGAAACGTTGGAGGGTCGGGCTACGTGCTGATGCACGGGTCAGTGCCACCGTACGGGTCAGAAGTAGGGTACGGCGTAATGTAAGGTGTAGGGCTGGTGGTGGGTTTCTATTCCGGGCTAGGTTTAGGGTTAGGGAACTGCAAGGCTTAGGGCACAAGTGAGGGTACGGAAACTTGGGAGGGTCAGGCTACATGCTGACGCACTGTTCAGTGCCAGCGTACGGGCCAGGAATAGGGTACGGCGTAAGGTAAGGTGTAGGGCTGGTGGTAGGTTTCTAATCCGGGCTAGGGTTAGGGTTAGGGAACGGCAAGTCTTAGGGCAAAGGAGAGGGTACGGAAACGTGGGAGGGTCAGGCTACGTGCTGACGCATGGTTCAGTGCCAGCGTACGGGCCAGGAATAGGGTACGGCGTAAGGTAAGGTGTACGGCTGGTGGTGGGTTTCCGTTCCGGGCTAGGGTTAGGGTTAGGGAACGGCAAGGCTTAGGGCACAGGTGAGGTTACAGATACGTGGGACTGTCAGGCTACGTGCTGACGCACGTGTCAGTGCCAGCGTACGGGCCAGTTGCAGCGTACGGCGTAAGGTATGGTGTAGGGCTGGTGGTGGGTTACTATTCCGGGCTACGGTTAGGGTTAGGGAATGGCAAGGCTTAGGGCACAGGTGAGGGTACGGAAACGTGGGAGCGTCAGGCTACGTGCTGACGCACGTGTCAGTGCCAGCGTACGGGCCAGTAGTAGGCAACAGCGTAAGGTAAGGTGTAGGGCTGGTGGTTGGTTTCTGTTCCAGGCTAGGGTTAGGGTTAGGGAACGGCAAGGCATAGGGCACAGGGGAGGGTACGGAAACGTGGGAGGGTCGGGCTACGTGCTGACGCACGGGTCAGTGCCAGCGTACGGGCCAGGAGTAGGCAACGGCGTAGGATAAAGTATAGGGCTGGTGGTGGATTTGCGTTCTGGGCTAGGGTTAGGGTTAGGGAACCGCAAGGCTTAGGGCACAGGTGAGGGTACAGAAACGTGGGAGGGTAAGGCTATGTGATGATGCACGGTTCAGTGCCAGAGTACAGGCCAGGAGTAGGCAACGGCGTAGGGTAAGGTGTAGGGCTGGTGGTGGGTTTCCGTTCCTGGCTAGGGTTAGGGTTAGGGAACGGCAAGGCTTAGGGCACAGGTGAGGGTACGTAAACGTGGGAGTGTCAGGCTACGTGCTGACGCACGGGTCAATGCCAGCGTACGGGCGAGGAGTAGGCAACGGCGTAAGGTTATGTTTAGGGTTGGTGGTGGGTTTCCGTTCCGGACTAGGGTTAGGGTTAGGGAACGGCAAGGCTTAGGGCACAGGTCAGGGTACGGAAACGCGTGAGGGTAAGGCTACGTGCTGATGCACGGTTCAGTGCCAGAGTACAGGCCAGGGTAGGCAACGGCGTAGGGTAAGGTGTAGGGCTGGTGGTGGGTTTCCGTTCAGGGCTAGGGTTAGGGTTAGGGAACGGCAAGGCTTAGGGCACAGGTGAGGGTACGGAAACGTGGGAGGGTCAGGCTACGTGCTGACGCACGGTTCAGTGCCAGCGTACGGGCCAGGAATAGGGTACGGCGTAAGGTAAGGTGTAGGGCTGGTGGTGGGTTTCTAATCCGGGCTAGGGTTAGGGTTAGGGAACGGCAAGTCTTAGGGCAAAGGAGAGGGTACGGAAACGTGGGAGGGTCAGGCTACGTGCTGACGCACGGTTCAGTGCCAGCGTACGGGCCAGGAATATGGTACGGCGTAAGGTAAGGTGTACGGCTGGTGGTGGGTTTCCGTTCCGGGCTAGGGTTAGGGTTAGGGAACGGCAAGGCTTAGGGCACAGGTGAAGTTACAGAAACGTGGGATGGTCAGGCTACGTGCTGACGCACGTGTCAGTGCCAGCGTATGGGCCAGGGGTAGGCAACGGCGTAAGGTAAGATGTAGGGCTGGTGGTTGGTTTCCGTTCCAGGCTAGGGTTAGGGTAAGGGAACGGCAAGGCTTAGGGCACAGGTGAGGGTACCGAAACGTGGGAGGGTCAGGCTACATGCTGACGCACGGTTCAGAGCCAGCGTATGGGCCAGGAATAAGTTACGGCGTAAGGTAAGGTGTAGGGCTGGTGGTGGGTTTCCGTTCCGGTCTAGGGTTATGGTTAGGGAACGGCAAGGCTTAGGGCACAGGTGAGTGTACTGAAACGTGGGAGGGTCAGGCTACGTGCTGACGCATGGGTCAGTGCCAGCGTACGGACCAGGAGTAGGGTACGGCGTAAGGTAAAGTGTAGCGCTTGTGGTTGATTTCCTTTCCAATCTAGGTTTAGGGTTAGGGAACGGCAAGGCTTAGGGCACAGGTGAGGGTACGGAAACTTGGGAGTGTCAGGCTACATGCTGACGCAATGTTCAGTGCCAGCGTACGGGCCAGGAGTAGGCAACGGCGTAAGGTAAGGTGTAGGGCTGGTGGTTGGTTTCTGTTCCAGTCTAGGGTTAGGGTTAGGGAACGGCAAGGCTTAGGGCACAGGTGAGGGTACGGAAACGTTGGAGGGTCGGGCTACGTGCTGATGCACGGGTCAGTGCCAGCGTATGGGCCAGGAGTAGGCAACGGCATAGGATAAAGTGTAGGGCTGGTGGTGGATTTGCGTTCCAGGCTAGGGTTAGGGTTAGGGAACGGCAAGGCTTAGGGCTCAGGTGAGGGATCGGAAACGTGGGAGGGTCAGGCTACGTGCTGACGCACGGTTCAGTGCCAGCGTACGGGCCAGGAATAGGGAACGGCGTAAGTTAAGGTGTAGGGCTGGTGGTGGGTTTCCGTTCCGGGCTAGGGTTAGGGTTAGGGAACGGCAAGGCTTAGGGCACAGGTCAGGGTACGGAAACGCGGGAGGGTAAGGCTACGTGCTGATGCGCAGGTCAGTGCCAGAGTACACGCCAGTAGTAGGCAACGGCGTAGGGTAAGGTTTTGGGCTGGTGGTGGGTTTCCATTCCGGGCTAGGGTTAGGGTTAGGGAAAGGCAAGGCTTAGGGCACAGGTGAGGTTACGGAAACGTGGGAGGGTCAGGCTACATGCTGACGCACGGTTCAGTGCCAGCGTACGGGCCAGGAATAGGTTACGGCGTAAGGTAAGGTGTAGGGCTGGTGGTGGTTTTCCGTTCCGGGCTAGGGTTATGTTTAGGGAACGGCAAGGCTTAGGGCACAGGTGAGGGTACTGAAACGTGGGAGGGTCAGGCTACGTGCTGACGCATGGGTCAGTGCCAGCGTACGTGCCAGGAGTAGGGTACGGCGTAAGGTAAAGTGTAGCGCTTGTGGTTGATTTCCTTTCCAGGCTAGGTTTAGGGTTAGGGAACGGCAAGGCTTAGGGCACTGGTGAGGGTACGGAAACGTGAGAGGGACGGGCTACGTGCTGACGCACGGGTCAGTGCCAGCGTACGGAACAGGAGTAGGCAACGGCATAGGATACAGTGTAGGGCTGGTGGTGGATTTGCGTTCAGGGCTAGGGTTAGGGTTAGGGAACAGCAAGGCTTAGGGCACAGGTGAGGGTATGGAAACTTGGGAGGGTCAGGCTACATGCTGACGCAATGTTCAGTGCCAGCGTACGGGCCAGGAATAGGGTACGGCGTAAGGTAAGGTGTACGGCTGGTGGTGGGTTTCCGTTCCGTGCTAGGGTTAGGGTTAGGGAACGGCAAGGCTTAGGGCACAGGTGACGTTACAGAAACGTGGGACGGTCAGGCTACGTGCTGACACATGTGTCAATGCCAGCATACGGGCGAGGAGTAGGCAACGGCGTAAGGTAATGTGTACGGCTGGTGGTTGGTTTCCGTTCCAGGCTAAGGTTAGGGTTAGGGAACGGCAAGGCTTAGGGCACAGGTGATGGTACGGAAACGTGGGAGGGTCAGGCTACGTGCTGACGCACGGTTCAGTGCCAGCGTACGGGCCAGGAATAGGGAACGGCGTAAGGTAAGTTGTAGGGCTGGTGGTGGGTTTCCGTTCCGGGCTAGGGTTAGGGTTAGGGAACGGCAAGGCTTAGGGCACACGTCAGGGTACGGAAACGCGGGAGGGTAAGGCTACGTGCTGATGCACGGGTCAGTACCAGAGTACAGGCCAGTAGTAGGCAACGGCGTAGGGTAAGGTTTTGGGCTGGTGGTGGGATTCCATTCCGGGCTAGGGTTAGGGTTTGGGAACCGCAGGGCTTAGGGCACAGGTGAGGGTACGGAGACGAGGGAGGGTCTGGCTACGTGCTGACGCACGGGTCAATGCCAGCATACGGGCCAGGAGTAGGCAACGGCGTAAGGTAAGGTGTAGGGCTGGTGGTTGGTTTCTGTTCCAGGCTAGGGTTAGGGTTAGGGAACGGCAAGGCTTAGGGCACAGTTGAGGGTACGGAAACGTTGGAGGGTCGGGCTATGTGCTGATGCACGGGTCAGTGCCAGCGTACGGGTCAGAAGTAGGGTACGGCGTAATGTAATGTGTAGGGCTGGTGGTGGGTTTCTATTCCGGGCTAGGGTTAGGGTTAGGGAACTGCAAGGCTTAGGGCACAGGTGAGGGTACGGAAACTTGGGAGGGTCAGGCTACATGCTGACGCACTGTTCAGTGCCAGCGTACGGGCCAGGAATAGGGTACGGCGTAAGGTAAGGTGTACGGCTCGTGGTAGGTTTCTAATCCGGGCTAGGGTTAGGGTTAGGGAACGGCAAGTCTTAGGGCAAAGGAGAGGGTACGGAAACGTGGGAGGGTCAGGCTACGTGCTGACGCATGGTTCAGTGCCAGCGTACGGGCCAGGAATAGGGTACGGCGTAAGGTAAGGTGTACGGCTGGTGGTGGGTTTCCGTTCCGGGCTAGGGTTAGGGTTAGGGAACGGCAAGGCTTAGGGCACAGGTGAGGTTACAGATACGTGGGACTGTCAGGCTACGTGCTGACGCACGTGTCAGTGCCAGCGTACGGGCCAGTTGCAGCGTACGGCGTAAGGTATGGTGTAGGGCTGGTGGTGGGTTACTATTCCGGGCTACGGTTAGGGTTAGGGAATGGCAAGGCTTAGGGCACATGTGAGGGTACGGAAACGTGGGAGCGTCAGGCTACGTGCTGACGCACGTGTCAGTGCCAGCGTACGGGCCAGTAGTAGGCAACAGCGTAAGGTAAGGTGTAGGGCTGGTGGTTGGTTTCCGTTCCACGCTAGGGTTAGGGTTAGGGAACGGCAAGGCTTAGGGCACAGGTGAGGGTACGGAAACGTGGGAGGGTCGGGCTACGTGCTGACGCACGGGTCAGTGCCAGCGTACGGGCCAGGAGTAGGCAACGGCGTAGGATAAAGTGTAGGGCTGGTAGTGGATTTGCGTTCTGGGCTAGGGTTAGGGTTAGGGAACCGCAAGGCTTAAGGCACAGGTCAGGGTACAGAAACGCGGGAGGGTAAGGCTATGTGCTGATGCACGGTTCAGTGCCAGCGTACAGGCCAGGAGTAGGCAACGGCGTAGGGTAAGGTGTAGGGCTGGTGGTGGGTTTCCGTTCCGGGCTAGGGTTAGGGTTAGGGAACGGCAAGGCTTAGGGCACAGGTGAGGGTACGTAAACGTGGGAGTGTCAGGCTACGTGCTGACGCACGGGTCAATGCCAGCGTACGGGCGAGGAGTAGGCAACGGCGTAAGGTTATGTTTGGGGCTGGTGGTGGGTTTCCGTTCCGGACTAGGGTTAGGGTTAGGGAACGGCAAGGCTTAGGGCACAGGTCAGGGTACGGAAAAGCGTGAGGGTAAGGCTACGTGCTGATGCACGGTTCAGTGCCAGAGTACAGGCCAGGAGAGGCAACGGCGTAGGGTAAGGTGTAGGGCTGGTGGTGGGTTTCCGTTCAGGGCTAGGGTTAGGGTTAGGGAACGGCAAGGCTTAGGGCACAGGTGAGGGTACGGAAACGTGGGAGGGTCAGGCTACGTGCTGACGCACGGTTCAGTGCCAGCGTACGGGCCAGGAATAGGGTACGGCGTAAGGTAAGGTGTAGGGCTGGTGGTGGGTTTCTAATCCGGGCTAGGGTTAGGGTTAGGGAACGGCAAGTCTTAGGGCAAAGGAGAGGGTACGGAAACGTGGGAGGGTCAGGCTACGTGCTGACGCACGGTTCAGTGCCAGCGTACGGGCCAGGAATATGGTACGGCGTAAGGTAAGGTGTACGGCTGGTGGTGGGTTTCCGTTCCGGGCTAGGGTTAGGGTTAGGGAACGGCAAGGCTTAGGGCACAGGTGAAGTTACAGAAACGTGGGATGGTCAGGCTACGTGCTGACGCACGTGTCAGTGCCAGCGTACGGGCCAGGGGTAGGCAACGGCGTAAGGTAAGATGTAGGGCTGGTGGTTGGTTTCCGTTCCAGGCTAGGGTTAGGGTAAGGGAACGGCAAGGCTTAGGGCACAGGTGAGGGTACCGAAACGTGGGAGGGTCAGGCTACATGCTGACGCACGGTTCAGAGCCAGCGTATGGGCCAGGAATAAGTTACGGCGTAAGGTAAGGTGTAGGGCTGGTGGTGGGTTTCCGTTCGGGGCTAGGGTTAGGGTTAGGGAACGGCAAGGCTTAGGGCACAGGTGAGGGTACGGAAACGTGGGAGGGTCAGGCTACGTGCTGACGCATGGGTCAGTGCCAGTGTGCGGGTCAGTAGCAGCGTACGGCGTAAGGTATGGTGTAGGGCTGGTGGTGGGTTACTATTCCGGGCTAGGGTTAGTGTTAGGGAATGGCAAGGCTTAGGGCACAGGTGAGGGTACGGAAACGTGGGAGGGTCAGGCTATGTGCTGACGCACGGGTCAGTGCCAGCGTACGGGCCAGGAGTAGGCAACGGCGTAAGGTAAGGTGTAGGGCTGGTGGTTGGTTTCCGTTCCAGGCTAGGGTTAGGGTTAGGGAACGGCAAGGCTTAGGGCACAGGTGAGGGTACGAAAACGTGGGAGGGTCGGGCCACGTGATGACGCACGGGTCAGTGCCTGCGTACGGGCCAGGAGTAGGCAACGGCGTAGGATAAAGTTTACGGCTGGAGGTGGTTTTGCGTTCTGGGCTAGGGTTAGGGTTAGGGAACGGCAAGGCTTAGGGCACAGGTCATGGAACGGAAACGCGGGAGGGTAAGGCTACGTGCTGATGCACGGTTCAGTGCCAGAGTACAGGCCAGGAGTAGGCAACGGCGTAGGGTAAGGTGTAGGGCTGGTGGTGGGTTTCCGTTCCGGGCTAGGGTTAGGGTTAGGGAACGGCAAGGCTTAGGGCACAGGTGAGGGTACGGAAACGTGAGAGGGACGGGCTACGTGCTGACGCACGGGTCAGTGGCAGCGTACGGAACAGGAGTAGGCAACGGCATAGGATACAGTGTAGGGCTGGTGGTGGATTTGCGTTCAGGGCTAGGGTTAGGGTTAGGGAACGGCAAGCCTTAGGGCACAGGTGTGGGTATGGAAACGTGGGAGGGTCAGGCTACGTGCTGACGCACGGGTCAGTGCCAGCGTACGGGTCAGGAGTAGGGTACGGCGTAATGTAAGGTGTAGGGCTGGTGGTGGGTTTCTATTCCGGGCTAGGGTTAGGGTTAGGGAACGGCAAGGCTTAGGGCACAGGTGAGGGTACGGAAACTTGGGAGGGTCAGGCTACATGCTGACGCAATGTTCAGTGCCAGCGTACGGGCCAGGAATAGGGTACGGCGTAAGGTAAGGTGTAGGGCTGGTGGTGGGTTTCTAATCCGGGCTAGGGTTAGGGTTAGGGAACGGCATGTCTTAGGGCAAAGGAGAGGGTACGGAAACGTGTGAGGGTCAGGCTACATGCTGACGCACTGTTCAGTGCCAGCGTACGGGCCAGGAATAGGGTACGGCGTAAGGTAAGGTGTACGGCTGGTGGTGGGTTTCCGTTCCGGGTTAGGGTTAGGGTTAGGGAACGGCAAGGCTTAGGGCACAGGTGAGGTTACAGAAACGTGGCACGGTCAGGCTACGTGCTGACGCATGTGTCAATTCCAGCATACGGGCGAGGAGTAGGCAACGGCGTAAGGTAAGGTGTACGGCTGGTGGTTGGTTTCCTATCCAGGCTAAGGTTAGGGTTAGGGAACGGCAAGGCTTAGGGCACAGGTGATGGTACGGAAACGTGGGAGGGTCAGGCTACGTGCTGACGCACGGTTCAGTGCCAGCGTACGGGCCAGGAATAGGGAACGGCGTAAGGTAAGGTGTAGGGCTGGTGGTGGGTTTCCGTTCCGGGCTAGGGTTAGGGTTAGGGAACGGCAAGGCTTAGGGCACAGGTCAGGGTACGGAAACGCGGGAGGGTAAGGCTACAGGCTGATGCACGGGTCAGTACCAGAGTACAGGCCAGTAGGAGGCAACGGCGTAGGGTAAGGTTTTGCGCTGGTGGTGGGATTCCATTCCGGGCTAGGGTTAGGGTTAGGGAACCGCAGGGCTTAGCGCACAGGTGAGGGTACGGAGACGAGGGAGGGTCAGGCTACGTGCTGACGCACGGGTCAATGCCAGCGTACGGGCCAGGAGTAGGCAACGGCGTAGGATAAAGTGTAGGGCTGGTGGTGGATTTGCGTTCCGGGCTAGGGTTAGGGTTAGGGAACGGCAAGGCTTAGGGCTCAGGTGAGGGAACGGAAACGTGGGAGGGTCAGGCTACGTGCTGACGCACGGTTCAGTGCCAGCGTACGGGCCAGGAATAGGGAACGGCGTAAGTTAAGGTGTAGGGCTGGTGGTGGGTTTCCATTCCGGGCTAGGGTTAGGGTTAGGGAACGGCAAGGCTTAGGGCACAGGTCAGGGTACGGAAACGCGGGAGGGTAAGGCTACGTGCTGATGCGCAGGTCAGTGCCAGAGTACACGCCAGTAGTAGGCATCGGCGTAGGGTAAGGTTTTGGGCTGGTGGTGGGTTTCCATTCCGGGCTAGTGTTAGGGTTAGGGAACCGCAAGGCTTAGGGCACAGGTGAGGGTACGGAGACGTGGGTGCGTCAGGCTACGTGCTGACGCACGGGTCAATGCCAGCGTACGGGCCAGGAGTAGGCAACGGCGTAAGGTATGGTGTAGGGCTGGTGGTTGGTTTCCGTTCCAGGCTAGGGTTAGGGTTAGGGAACGGCAAGGCTTAGGGCACAGGTGAGGGTACGGAAACGTGGGAGGGTCGGGCTACGTGCTGACGCACGGGCCAGTGCCAGCGTACGGGCCAGGAGTAGGCAACGGCGTAGGATAAAGTGTAGGGCTGGTGGTGGATTTGCGTTCTGGGCTAGGGTTAGGGTTAGGGAACGGCAAGGCTTAGGGCACAGGTCAGGGTACGGAAACGCGGTAGGCTAAGGCTACGTGCTGATGCACGGTTCAGTGCCAGAGTACAGGCCAGGAGTAGGCAACGGCGTAGGGTAAGGTGTAGGGCTGGTGGTGGCTTTCCGTTCCGGGCTAGGGTTAGGCTTAGGGAACGGAAAGGCTTAGGGCACAGGTGAGGGTACGTAAACGTGGGAGGGTCAGACTACGTGCTGAAGCACGGGTCAATGCCAGCGTACGGGCGAGGAGTAGGCAACGGCATAAGGTAAGGTTTAGGGCTGGTGGTGGGTTTCCGTTCCGGACTAGGGTTAGGGTTAGGGAATGGCAAGGCTTAGGGCACAGGTGAGGGTACGTAAACGTGGGAGGGTCAGGCTACGTGCTGACGCACGGTTCAGTGCCAGCGTACGGGCCAGGAATAGGTTACGGCGTAAGGTAAGGTGTAGGGCTGGTGGTGGTTTTCCGTTCCGGGCTAGGGTTATGGTTAGGGAACGGCAAGGCTTAGGGAACAGGTGAGGGTACTGAAACGTGGGAGGGTCAGGCTACGTGCTGACGCATGGGTCAGTGCCAGCGTACGTGCCAGGAGTAGGGTACGGCGTAAGGTAAAGTGTAGCGCTTGTGGTTGATTTCCTTTCCAGGCTAGGTTTAGGGTTAGGGAACGGCAAGGCTTAGGGCACAGGTGAGGGTACGGAAACGTGAGAGGGACGGGCTACGTGCTGATGCACGGGTCAGTGCCAGCGTACGGAACAGGAGTAGGAAACGGCATAGGAAACAGTTTAGGGCTGGTGGTGGATTTGCGTTCAGGGCTAGGGTTAGGGTTAGGGAACGGCAAGGCTTAGGGCACAGGTGAGGGTATGGAAACTTGGGAGGGTCAGGCTACATGCTGACGCAATGTTCAGTGCCAGCGTACGGGCCAGGAATAGGGTACGGCGTAAGGTAAGGTGTACGGCTGGTGGTGGGTTTCCGTTCCGGGCTAGGGTTAGGGTTAGTGAACGGCAAGGTTTAGGGCACAGGTGACGTTACAGAAACGTGGGACGGTCAGGCTACGTGCTGACACATGTGTCAATGCCAGCATACGGGCGAGGAGTAGGCAACGGCGTAAGGTAATGTGTACGGCTGGTGGTTGGTTTCCGTTCCAGCCTAAGGTTAGGGTTAGGGAACGGCAAGGCTTAGGGCACAGGTGATGGTACGGAAACGTGGGAGGGTCAGGCTACGTGCTGACGCACGGTTCAGTGCCAGCGTACGGGCCAGGAATAGGGAACGGCGTAAGGTAAGTTGTAGGGCTGGTGGTGGGTTTCCGTTCCGGGCTAGGGTTAGGGTTAGGGAACGGCAAGGCTTAGGGCACACGTCAGGGTACGGAAACGCGGGAGGGTAAGGCTACGTGCTGATGCACTGGTCAGTACCAGAGTACAGGCCAGTAGTAGGCAACGGCGTAGGGTAAGGTTTTGGGCTGGTGGTGGGATTCCATTCCGGGGTAGGGTTAGGGTTAGGGAACCGCAGGGCTTAGGGCACAGGTGAGGGTACGGAGACGAGGGAGGGTCTGGCTACGTGCTGACGCACGGGTCAATGCCAGCATACGGGCCAGGAGTAGGCAACGGCGTAAGGTAAGGTGTAGGGCTGGTGGTTGGTTTCTGTTCCAGGCTAGGGTTAGGGTTAGGGAATGGCAAGGCTTAGGGCACAGTTGAGAGTACGGAAACGTTGGAGGGTCGGGCTACGTGCTGATGCACGGGTCAGTGCCAGCGTACGGGTCAGAAGTAGGGTACGGCGTAATGTAAGGTGTAGGGCTGGTGGTGGGTTTCTATTCCGGGCTAGGTTTAGGGTTAGGGAACTGCAAGGCTTAGGGCACAAGTGAGGGTACGGAAACTTGGGAGGGTCAGGCTACATGCTGACGCACTGTTCAGTGCCAGCGTACGGGCCAGGAATAGGGTACGGCGTAAGGTAAGGTGTAGGGCTGGTGGTAGGTTTCTAATCCGGGCTAGGGTTAGGGTTAGGGAACGGCAAGTCTTAGGGCAAAGGAGAGGGTACGGAAACGTGGGAGGGTCAGGCTACGTGCTGACGCATGGTTCAGTGCCAGCGTACGGGCCAGGAATAGGGTACGGCGTAAGGTAAGGTGTACGGCTGGTGGTGGGTTTCCGTTCCGGGCTAGGGTTAGGGTTAGGGAACGGCAAGGCTTAGGGCACAGGTGAGGTTACAGATACGTGGGACTGTCAGGCTACGTGCTGACGCACGTGTCAGTGCCAGCGTACGGGCCAGTTGCAGCGTACGGCGTAAGGTATGGTGTAGGGCTGGTGGTGGGTTACTATTCCGGGCTACGGTTAGGGTTAGGGAATGGCAAGGCTTAGGGCACAGGTGAGGGTACGGAAACGTGGGAGCGTCAGGCTACGTGCTGACGCACGTGTCAGTGCCAGCGTACGGGCCAGTAGTAGGCAACAGCGTAAGGTAAGGTGTAGGGCTGGTGGTTGGTTTCCGTTCCAGACTAGGGTTAGGGTTAGGGAACGGCAAGGCATAGGGCACAGGTGAGGGTACGGAAACGTGGGAGGGTCGGGCTACGTGCTGACGCACGGGTCAGTGCCAGCGTATGGGCCAGGAGTAGGCAACGGCGTAGGATAAAGTATAGGGCTGGTGGTGGATTTGCGATCTGGGCTAGGGTTAGGGTTAGGGAACCGCAAGGCTTAGGGCACAGGTCAGGGTACAGAAACGTGGGAGGGTAAGGCTATGTGCTGATGCACGGTTCAGTGCCAGAGTACAGGCCAGGAGTAGGCAACGGCGTAGGGTAAGGTGTAGGGCTGGTGGTGGGTTTCCGTTCCTGGCTAGGGTTAGGGTTAGGGAACGGCAAGGCTTAGGGCACAGGTGAGGGTACGTAAACGTGGGAGTGTCAGGCTACGTGCTGACGCACGGGTCAATGCCAGCGTACGGGCGAGGAGTAGGCAACGGCGTAAGGTTATGTTTAGGGCTGGTGGTGGTTTTCCGTTCCGGACTAGGGTTAGGGTTAGGGAACGGCAAGGCTTAGGGCACAGGTCAGGGTACAGAAACGTGGGAGGGTAAGGCTATGTGCTGATGCATGGTTCAGTGCCAGAGTACAGGCCAGGATAGGCAACGGCGTAGGGTAAGGTGTAGGGCTGGTGGTGGGTTTCCGTTCAGGGCTAGGGTTAGGGTTAGGGAACGGCAAGGCTTAGGGCACAGGTGAGGGTACGGAAACGTGGGAGGGTCAGGCTACGTGCTGACGCACGGTTCAGTGCCAGCGTACGGGCCAGGAATAGGGTACGGCGTAAGGTAAGGTGTAGGGCTGGTGGTGGGTTTCTAATCCGGGCTAGGTTTAGGGTTAGGGAACGGCAAGTCTTAGGGCAAAGGAGAGGGTACGGAAACGTGGGAGGGTCAGGCTACGTGCTGACGCACTGTTCAGTGCCAGCGTACGGGCCAGGAATATGGTACGGCGTAAGGTAAGGTGTACGGCTGGTGGTGGGTTTCCGTTCCGGGCTAGGGTTAGGGTTAGGGAACGGCAAGGCTTAGGGCACAGGTGAAGTTACAGAAACGTGGGATGGTCAGGCTACGTGCTGACGCACGTGTCAGTGCCAGCGTATGGGCCAGGGGTAGGCAACGGCGTAAGGTAAGATGTAGGGCTGGTGGTTGGTTTCCGTTCCAGGCTAGGGTTAGGGTAAGGGAACGGCAAGGCTTAGGGCACAGGTGAGGGTACCGAAACGTGGGAGGGTCAGGCTACATGCTGACGCACGGTTCAGAGCCAGCGTATGGGCCAGGAATAAGTTACGGCGTAAGGTAAGGTGTAGGGCTGGTGGTGGGTTTCCGTTCCGGTCTAGGGTTATGGTTAGGGAACGGCAAGGCTTAGGGCACAGGTGAGTGTACTGAAACGTGGGAGGGTCAGGCTACGTGCTGACGCATGGGTCAGTGCCAGCGTACGGACCAGGAGTAGGGTACGGCGTAAGGTAAAGTGTAGCGCTTGTGGTTGATTTCCTTTCCAATCTAGGTTTAGGGTTAGGGAACGGCAAGGCTTAGGGCACAGGTGAGGGTACGGAAACTTGGGAGTGTCAGGCTACATGCTGACGCAATGTTCAGTGCCAGCGTACGGGCCAGGAGTAGGCAACGGCGTAAGGTAAGGTGTAGGGCTGGTGGTTGGTTTCTGTTCCAGTCTAGGGTTAGGGTTAGGGAACGGCAAGGCTTAGGGCACAGGTGAGGGTACGGAAACGTTGGAGGGTCGGGCTACGTGCTGATGCACGGGTCAGTGCCAGCGTATGGGCCAGGAGTAGGCAACGGCATAGGATAAAGTGTAGGGCTGGTGGTGGATTTGCGTTCCGGGCTAGGGTTAGGGTTAGGGAACGGCAAGGCTTAGGGCTCAGGTGAGGGATCGGAAACGTGGGAGGGTCAGGCTACGTGCTGACGCACGGTTCAGTGCCAGCGTACGGGCCAGGAATAGGGAACGGCGTAAGTTAAGGTGTAGGGCTGGTGGTGGGTTTCCGTTCCGGGCTAGGGTTAGGGTTAGGGAACGGCAAGGCTTAGGGCACAGGTCAGGGTACGGAAACGCGGGAGGGTAAGGCTACGTGCTGATGCGCAGGTCAGTGCCAGAGTATACGCCAGTAGTAGGCAACGGCGTAGGGTAAGGTTTTGGGCTGGTGGTGGGTTTCCATTCCGGGCTAGGGTTAGGGTTAGGGAAAGGCAAGGCTTAGGGCACAGGTGAGGTTACGGAAACGTGGGAGGGTCAGGCTACATGCTGACGCACGGTTCAGTGCCAGCGTACGGGCCAGGAATAGGTTACGGCGTAAGGTAAGGTGTAGGGCTGGTGGTGGTTTTCCGTTCCGGGCTAGGGTTATGGTTAGGGAACGGCAAGGCTTAGGGCACAGGTGAGGGTACTGAAACGTGGGAGGGTCAGGCTACGTGCTGACGCATGGGTCAGTGCCAGCGTACGTGCCAGGAGTAGGGTACGGCGTAAGGTAAAGTGTAGCGCTTGTGGTTGATTTCCTTTCCAGGCTAGGTTTAGGGTTAGGGAACGGCAAGGCTTAGGGCACAGGTGAGGGTACGGAAACGTGAGAGGGACGGGCTACGTGCTGACGCACGGGTCAGTGCCAGCGTACGGAACAGGAGTAGGCAACGGCATAGGATACAGTGTAGGGCTGGTGGTGGATTTGCGTTCAGGGCTAGGGTTAGGGTTAGGGAACAGCAAGGCTTAGGGCACAGGTGAGGGTATGGAAACTTGGGAGGGTCAGGCTACATGCTGACGCAATGTTCAGTGCCAGCGTACGGGCCAGGAATAGGGTACGGCGTAAGGTAAGGTGTACGGCTGGTGGTGGGTTTCCGTTCCGTGCTAGGGTTAGGGTTAGGGAACGGCAAGGCTTAGGGCACAGGTGACGTTACAGAAACGTGGGACGGTCAGGCTACGTGCTGACACATGTGTCAATGCCAGCATACGGGCGAGGAGTAGGCAACGGCGTAAGGTAATGTGTACGGCTGGTGGTTGGTTTCCGTTCCAGGCTAAGGTTAGGGTTAGGGAACGGCAAGGCTTAGGGCACAGGTGATGGTACGGAAACGTGGGAGGGTCAGGCTACGTGCTGACGCACGGTTCAGTGCCAGCGTACGGGCCAGGAATAGGGAACGGCGTAAGGTAAGTTGTAGGGCTGGTGGTGGGTTTCCGTTCCGGGCTAGGGTTAGGGTTAGGGAACGGCAAGGCTTAGGGCACACGTCAGGGTACGGAAACGCGGGAGGGTAAGGCTACGTGCTGATGCACGGGTCAGTACCAGAGTACAGGCCAGTAGTAGGCAACGGCGTAGGGTAAGGTTTTGGGCTGGTGGTGGGATTCCATTCCGGGCTAGGGTTAGGGTTAGGGAACCGCAGGGCTTAGGGCACAGGTGAGGGTACGGAGACGAGGGAGGGTCTGGCTACGTGCTGACGCACGGGTCAATGCCAGCATACGGGCCAGGAGTAGGCAACGGCGTAAGGTAAGGTGTAGGGCTGGTGGTTGGTTTCTGTTCCAGGCTAGGGTTAGGGTTAGGGAATGGCAAGGCTTAGGGCACAGTTGAGAGTACGGAAACGTTGGAGGGTCGGGCTACGTGCTGATGCACGGGTCAGTGCCAGCGTACGGGTCAGAAGTAGGGTACGGCGTAATGTAAGGTGTAGGGCTGGTGGTGGGTTTCTATTCCGGGCTAGGTTTAGGGTTAGGGAACTGCAAGGCTTAGGGCACAAGTGAGGGTACGGAAACTTGGGAGGGTCAGGCTACATGCTGACGCACTGTTCAGTGCCAGCGTACGGGCCAGGAATAGGGTACGGCGTAAGGTAAGGTGTAGGGCTGGTGGTAGGTTTCTAATCCGGGCTAGGGTTAGGGTTAGGGAACGGCAAGTCTTAGGGCAAAGGAGAGGGTACGGAAACGTGGGAGGGTCAGGCTACGTGCTGACGCATGGTTCAGTGCCAGCGTACGGGCCAGGAATAGGGTACGGCGTAAGGTAAGGTGTACGGCTGGTGGTGGGTTTCCGTTCCGGGCTAGGGTTAGGGTTAGGGAACGGCAAGGCTTAGGGCACAGGTGAGGTTACAGATACGTGGGACTGTCAGGCTACGTGCTGACGCACGTGTCAGTGCCAGCGTACGGGCCAGTTGCAGCGTACGGCGTAAGGTATGGTGTAGGGCTGGTGGTGGGTTACTATTCCGGGCTACGGTTAGGGTTAGGGAATGGCAAGGCTTAGGGCACAGGTGAGGGTACGGAAACGTGGGAGCGTCAGGCTACGTGCTGACGCACGTGTCAGTGCCAGCGTACGGGCCAGTAGTAGGCAACAGCGTAAGGTAAGGTGTAGGGCTGGTGGTTGGTTTCCGTTCCAGGCTAGGGTTAGGGTTAGGGAACGGCAAGGCATAGGGCACAGGGGAGGGTACGGAAACGTGGGAGGGTCGGGCTACGTGCTGACGCACAGGTCAGTGCCAGCGTACGGGCCAGGAGTAGGCAACGGCGTAGGATAAAGTATAGGGCTGGTGGTGGATTTGCGTTCTGGGCTAGGGTTAGGGTTAGGGAACCGCAAGGCTTAGGGCACAGGTCAGGGTACAGAAACGTGGGAGGGTAAGGCTATGTGCTGATGCACGGTTCAGTGCCAGAGTACAGGCCAGGAGTAGGCAACGGCGTAGGGTAAGGTGTAGGGCTGGTGGTGGGTTTCCGTTCCTGGCTAGGGTTAGGGTTAGGGAACGGCAAGGCTTAGGGCACAGGTGAGGGTACGTAAACGTGGGAGTGTCAGGCTACGTGCTGACGCACGGGTCAATGCCAGCGTACGGGCGAGGAGTAGGCAACGGCGTAAGGTTATGTTTAGGGCTGGTGGTGGGTTTCCGTTCCGGACTAGGGTTAGGGTTAGGGAACGGCAAGGCTTAGGGCACAGGTCAGGGTACGGAAACGCGTGAGGGTAAGGCTACGTGCTGATGCACGGTTCAGTGCCAGAGTACAGGCCAGGATAGGCAACGGCGTAGGGTAAGGTGTAGGGCTGGTGGTGGGTTTCCGTTCAGGGCTAGGGTTAGGGTTAGGGAACGGCAAGGCTTAGGGCACAGGTGAGGGTACGGAAACGTGGGAGGGTCAGGCTACGTGCTGACGCACGGTTCAGTGCCAGCGTACGGGCCAGGAATAGGGTACGGCGTAAGGTAAGGTGTAGGGCTGGTGGTGGGTTTCTAATCCGGGCTAGGGTTAGGGTTAGGGAACGGCAAGTCTTAGGGCAAAGGAGAGGGTACGGAAACGTGGGAGGGTCAGGCTACGTGCTGACGCACGGTTCAGTGCCAGCGTACGGGCCAGGAATATGGTACGGCGTAAGGTAAGGTGTACGGCTGGTGGTGGGTTTCCGTTCCGGGCTAGGGTTAGGGTTAGGGAACGGCAAGGCTTAGGGCACAGGTGAAGTTACAGAAACGTGGGATGGTCAGGCTACGTGCTGACGCACGTGTCAGTGCCAGCGTATGGGCCAGGGGTAGGCAACGGCGTAAGGTAAGATGTAGGGCTGGTGGTTGGTTTCCGTTCCAGGCTAGGGTTAGGGTAAGGGAACGGCAAGGCTTAGGGCACAGGTGAGGGTACCGAAACGTGGGAGGGTCAGGCTACATGCTGACGCACGGTTCAGAGCCAGCGTATGGGCCAGGAATAAGTTACGGCGTAAGGTAAGGTGTAGGGCTGGTGGTGGGTTTCCGTTCCGGTCTAGGGTTATGGTTAGGGAACGGCAAGGCTTAGGGCACAGGTGAGTGTACTGAAACGTGGGAGGGTCAGGCTACGTGCTGACGCATGGGTCAGTGCCAGCGTACGGACCAGGAGTAGGGTACGGCGTAAGGTAAAGTGTAGCGCTTGTGGTTGATTTCCTTTCCAATCTAGGTTTAGGGTTAGGGAACGGCAAGGCTTAGGGCACAGGTGAGGGTACGGAAACTTGGGAGTGTCAGGCTACATGCTGACGCAATGTTCAGTGCCAGCGTACGGGCCAGGAGTAGGCAACGGCGTAAGGTAAGGTGTAGGGCTGGTGGTTGGTTTCTGTTCCAGTCTAGGGTTAGGGTTAGGGAACGGCAAGGCTTAGGGCACAGGTGAGGGTACGGAAACGTTGGAGGGTCGGGCTACGTGCTGATGCACGGGTCAGTGCCAGCGTATGGGCCAGGAGTAGGCAACGGCATAGGATAAAGTGTAGGGCTGGTGGTGGATTTGCGTTCCAGGCTAGGGTTAGGGTTAGGGAACGGCAAGGCTTAGGGCTCAGGTGAGGGAACGGAAACGTGGGAGGGTCAGGCTACGTGCTGACGCACGGTTCAGTGCCAGCGTACGGGCCAGGAATAGGGAACGGCGTAAGTTAAGGTGTAGGGCTGGTGGTGGGTTTCCGTTCCGGGCTAGGGTTAGGGTTAGGGAACGGCAAGGCTTAGGGCACAGGTCAGGGTACGGAAACGCGGGAGGGTAAGGCTACGTGCTGATGCGCAGGTCAGTGCCAGAGTACACGCCAGTAGTAGGCAACGGCGTAGGGTAAGGTTTTGGGCTGGTGGTGGGTTTCCATTCCGGGCTAGGGTTAGGGTTAGGGAAAGGCAAGGCTTAGGGCACAGGTGAGGTTACGGAAACGTGGGAGGGTCAGGCTACATGCTGACGCACGGTTCAGTGCCAGCGTACGGGCCAGGAATAGGTTACGGCGTAAGGTAAGGTGTAGGGCTGGTGGTGGTTTTCCGTTCCGGGCTAGGGTTATGGTTAGGGAACGGCAAGGCTTAGGGCACAGGTGAGGGTACTGAAACGTGGGAGGGTCAGGCTACGTGCTGACGCATGGGTCAGTGCCAGCGTACGTGCCAGGAGTAGGGTACGGCGTAAGGTAAAGTGTAGCGCTTGTGGTTGATTTCCTTTCCAGGCTAGGTTTAGGGTTAGGGAACGGCAAGGCTTAGGGCACAGGTGAGGGTACGGAAACGTGAGAGGGACGGGCTACGTGCTGACACACGGGTCAGTGCCAGCGTACGGAACAGGAGTAGGCAACGGCATAGGATACAGTGTAGGGCTGGTGGTGGATTTGCGTTCAGGGCTAGGGTTAGGGTTAGGGAACAGCAAGGCTTAGGGCACAGGTGAGGGTATGGAAACTTGGGAGGGTCAGGCTACATGCTGACGCAATGTTCAGTGCCAGCGTACGGGCCAGGAATAGGGTACGGCGTAAGGTAAGGTGTACGGCTGGTGGTGGGTTTCCGTTCCGTGCTAGGGTTAGGGTTAGGGAACGGCAAGGCTTAGGGCACAGGTGACGTTACAGAAACGTGGGACGGTCAGGCTACGTGCTGACACATGTGTCAATGCCAGCATACGGGCGAGGAGTAGGCAACGGCGTAAGGTAATGTGTACGGCTGGTGGTTGGTTTCCGTTCCAGGCTAAGGTTAGGTTTAGGGAACGGCAAGGCTTAGGGCACAGGTGATGGTACGGAAACGTGGGAGGGTCAGGCTACGTGCTGACGCACGGTTCAGTGCCAGCGTACGGGCCAGGAATAGGGAACGGCGTAAGGTAAGTTGTAGGGCTGGTGGTGGGTTTCCGTTCCGGGCTAGGGTTAGGGTTAGGGAACGGCAAGGCTTAGGGCACACGTCAGGGTACGGAAACGCGGGAGGGTAAGGCTACGTGCTGATGCACGGGTCAGTACCAGAGTACAGGCCAGTAGTAGGCAACGGCGTAGGGTAAGGTTTTGGGCTGGTGGTGGGATTCCATTCCGGGCTAGGGTTAGGGTTAGGGAACCGCAGGGCTTAGGGCACAGGTGAGGGTACGGAGACGAGGGAGGGTCTGGCTACGTGCTGACGCACGGGTCAATGCCAGCATACGGGCCAGGAGTAGGCAACGGCGTAAGGTAAGGTGTAGGGCTGGTGGTTGGTTTCTGTTCCAGGCTAGGGTTAGGGTTAGGGAACGGCAAGGCTTAGGGCACAGTTGAGGGTACGGAAACGTTGGAGGGTCGGGCTATGTGCTGATGCACGGGTCAGTGCCAGCGTACGGGTCAGAAGTAGGGTACGGCGTAATGTAAGGTGTAGGGCTGGTGGTGGGTTTCTATTCCGGGCTAGGGTTAGGGTTAGGGAACTGCAAGGCTTAGGGCACAGGTGAGGGTACGGAAACTTGGGAGGGTCAGGCTACATGCTGACGCACTGTTCAGTGCCAGCGTACGGGCCAGGAATAGGGTACGGCGTAAGGTAAGGTGTACGGCTGGTGGTAGGTTTCTAATCCGGGCTAGGGTTAGGGTTAGGGAACGGCAAGTCTTAGGGCAAAGGAGAGGGTACGGAAACGTGGAAGGGTCAGGCTACGTGCTGACGCATGGTTCAGTGCCAGCGTACGGGCCAGGAATAGGGTACGGCGTAAGGTAAGGTGTACGGCTGGTGGTGGGTTTCCGTTCCGGGCTAGGGTTAGGGTTAGGGAACGGCAAGGCTTAGGGCACAGGTGAGGTTACAGATACGTGGGACTGTCAGGCTACGTGCTGACGCACGTGTCAGTGCCAGCGTACGGGCCAGTTGCAGCGTACGGCGTAAGGTATGGTGTAGGGCTGGTGGTGGGTTACTATTCCGGGCTACGGTTAGGGTTAGGGAATGGCAAGGCTTAGGGCACAGGTGAGGGTACGGAAACGTTGGAGCGTCAGGCTACGTGCTGACGCACGTGTCAGTGCCAGCGTACGGGCCAGTAGTAGGCAACAGCGTAAGGTAAGGTGTAGGGCTGGTGGTTGGTTTCCGTTCCACGCTAGGGTTAGGGTTAGGGAACGGCAAGGCTTAGGGCACAGGTGAGGGTACGGAAACGTGGGAGGGTCGGGCTACGTGCTGACGGACTGGTCAGTGCCAGCGTACGGGCCAGGAGTAGGCAACTGCGTAGGATAAAGTGTAGGGCTGGTGGTGGATTTGCGTTCCTGGCTAGGGTTAGGGTTAGGGAACCGCAAGGCTTAGGGCACAGGTCAGGGTACAGAAACGCGGGAGGGTAAGGCTATGTGCTGATGCACGGTTCAGTGCCAGCGTACAGGCCAGGAGTAGGCAACGGCGTAGGGTAAGGTGTAGGGCTGGTGGTGGGTTTCCGTTCCGGGCTAGGGTTAGGGTTAGGGAACGGCAAGGCTTAGGGCACAGGTGAGGGTACGTAAACGTGGGAGTGTCAGGCTACGTGCTGACGCACGGGTCAATGCCAGCGTACGGGCGAGGAGTAGGCAACGGCGTAAGGTTATGTTTGGGGCTGGTGGTGGGTTTCCGTTCCGGACTAGGGTTAGGGTTAGGGAACGGCAAGGCTTAGGGCACAGGTCAGGGTACGGAAAAGCGTGAGGGTAAGGCTACGTGCTGATGCACGGTTCAGTGCCAGAGTACAGGCCAGGAGAGGCAACGGCGTAGCGTAAGGTGTAGGGCTGGTGGTGGGTTTCCGTTCAGGGCTAGGGTTACGGTTAGGGAACGGCAAGGCTTAGGGCACAGGTGAGGGTACGGAAACGTGGGAGGGTCAGGCTACGTGCTGACGCATGGTTCAGTGCCAGCGTACGGGCCAGGAATAGGGTACGGCGTAAGGTAAGGTGTAGGGCTGGTGGTGGGTTTCTAATCCGGGCTAGGGTTAGGGTTAGGGAACGGCAAGTCTTAGGGCAAAGGAGAGGGTACGGAAACGTGGGAGGGTCAGGCTACGTGCTGACGCACGGTTCAGTGCCAGCGTACGGGCCAGGAATATGGTACGGCGTAAGGTAAGGTGTACGGCTGGTGGTGGGTTTCCGTTCCGGGCTAGGGTTAGGGTTAGGGAACGGCAAGGCTTAGGGTACAGGTGAAGTTACAGAAACGTGGGATGGTCAGGCTACGTGCTGACGCACGTGTCAGTGCCAGCGTACGGGCCAGGGGTAGGCAACGGCGTAAGGTAAGATGTAGGGCTGGTGGTTGGTTTCCGTTCCAGGCTAGGGTTAGGGTAAGGGAACGGCAAGGCTTAGGGCACAGGTGAGGGTACCGAAACGTGGGAGGGTCAGGCTACATGCTGACGCACGGTTCAGAGCCAGCGTATGGGCCAGGAATAAGTTACGGCGTAAGGTAAGGTGTAGGGCTGGTGGTGGGTTTCCGTTCGGGGCTAGGGTTAGGGTTAGGGAACGGCAAGGCTTAGGGCACAGGTGAGGGTACGGAAACGTGGGAGGGTCAGGCTACGTGCTGACGCACGGGTCAGTGCCAGTGTGCGGGTCAGTAGCAGCGTACGGCGTAAGGTATGGTGTAGGGCTGGTGGTGGGTTACTATTCCGGGCTAGGGTTAGTGTTAGGGAATGGCAAGGCTTAGGGCACAGGTGAGGGTACGGAAACGTGGGAGGGTCAGGCTATGTGCTGAGGCACGGGTCAGTGCCAGCGTACGGGCCAGGAGTAGGCAACGGCGTAAGGTAAGGTGTAGGGCTGGTGGTTGGTTTCCGTTCCAGGCTAGGGTTAGGGTTAGGGAACGGCAAGGCTTAGGGCACAGGTGAGGGTACGAAAACGTGGGAGGGTCGGGCCACGTGATGACGCACGGGTCAGTGCCTGCGTACGGGCCAGGAGTAGGCAACGGCGTAGGATAAAGTTTACGGCTGGAGGTGGTTTTGCGTTCTGGGCTAGGGTTAGGGTTAGGGAACGGCAAGGCTTAGGGCACAGGTCATGGAACGGAAACGCGGGAGGGTAAGGCTACGTGCTGATGCACGGTTCAGTGCCAGAGTACAGGCCAGGAGTAGGCAACGGCGTAGGGTAAGGTGTAGGGCTGGTGGTGGGTTTCCGTTCTGGGCTAGGGTTAGGGTTAGGGAACGGCAAGGCTTAGGGCACAGGTGAGGGTACGGAAACGTGAGAGGGACGGGCTACGTGCTGACGCACGGGTCAGTGGCAGCGTACGGAACAGGAGTAGGCAACGGCATAGGATACAGTGTAGGGCTGGTGGTGGATTTGCGTTCAGGGCTAGGGTTAGGGTTAGGGAACGGCAAGCCTTAGGGCACAGGTGTGGGTATGGAAACGTGGGAGGGTCAGGCTACGTGCTGACGCACGGGTCAGTGCCAGCGTACGGGTCAGGAGTAGGGTACGGCGTAATGTAAGGTGTAGGGCTGGTGGTGGGTTTCTATTCCGGGCTAGGGTTAGGGTTAGTGAACGGCAAGGCTTAGGGCACAGGTGAGGGTACGGAAACTTGGGAGGGTCAGGCTACATGCTGACGCAATGTTCAGTGCCAGCGTACGGGCCAGGAATAGGGTACGGCGTAAGGTAAGGTGTAGGGCTGGTGGTGGGTTTCTAATCCGGGCTAGGGTTAGGGTTAGGGAACGGCATGTCTTAGGGCAAAGGAGAGGGTACGGAAACGTGAGAGGGACGGGCTACGTGCTGACGCACGGGTCAGTGCCAGCGTACGGAACAGGAGTAGGCAAGGGCATAGGATAGAGTGTAGGGCTGGTGGTGGATTTGCGTTCAGGGCTAGGGTTAGGGTTAGGGAACGGCAAGGCTTAGGGCACAGGTGAGGGTATGGAAACTTGGGAGGGTCAGGCTACATGCTGACGCAATGTTCAGTGCCAGCGTACGGGCCAGGAATAGGGTACGGCGTAAGGTAAGGTGTACGGCTGGTGGTGGGTTTCCGTTCCGGGTTAGGGTTAGGGTTAGGGAACGGCAAGGCTTAGGGCACAGGTGAGGTTACAGAAACGTGGCACGGTCAGGCTACGTGCTGACGCATGTGTCAATTCCAGCATACGGGCGAGGAGTAGGCAACGGCGTAAGGTAAGGTGTACGGCTGGTGGTTGGTTTCCTATCCAGGCTAAGGTTAGGGTTAGGGAACGGCAAGGCTTAGGGCACAGGTGATGGTACGGAAACGTGGGAGGGTCAGGCTACGTGCTGACGCACGGTTCAGTGCCAGCGTACGGGCCAGGAATAGGGAACGGCGTAAGGTAAGGTGTAGGGCTGGTGGTGGGTTTCCGTTCCGGGCTAGGGTTAGGGTTAGGGAACGGCAAGGCTTAGGGCACAGGTCAGGGTACGGAAACGCGGGAGGGTAAGGCTACAGGCTGATGCACGGGTC
This sequence comes from Mesoplodon bidens, assembly GCF_964165515.1. NCBI lineage: Eukaryota > Metazoa > Chordata > Mammalia > Artiodactyla > Ziphiidae > Mesoplodon > Mesoplodon bidens. The sequence goes on along the minus strand of NW_027672236.1, from coordinate 37,136 downwards.
AGTACCAGAGTACAGGCCAGTAGTAGGCAACGGCGTAGGGTAAGGTTTTGCGCTGGTGGTGGGATTCCATTCCGGGCTAGGGTTAGGGTTAGGGAACCGCAGGGCTTAGCGCACAGGTGAGGGTACGGAGACGAGGGAGGGTCAGGCTACGTGCTGACGCACGGGTCAATGCCAGCGTACGGGCCAGGAGTAGGCAACGGCGTAGGATAAAGTGTAGGGCTGGTGGTGGATTTGCGTTCCGGGCTAGGGTTAGGGTTAGGGAACGGCAAGGCTTAGGGCTCAGGTGAGGGAACGGAAACGTGGGAGGGTCAGGCTACGTGCTGACGCACGGTTCAGTGCCAGCGTACGGGCCAGGAATAGGGAACGGCGTAAGTTAAGGTGTAGGGCTGGTGGTGGGTTTCCATTCCGGGCTAGGGTTAGGGTTAGGGAACGGCAAGGCTTAGGGCACAGGTCAGGGTACGGAAACGCGGGAGGGTAAGGCTACGTGCTGATGCGCAGGTCAGTGCCAGAGTACACGCCAGTAGTAGGCATCGGCGTAGGGTAAGGTTTTGGGCTGGTGGTGGGTTTCCATTCCGGGCTAGTGTTAGGGTTAGGGAACCGCAAGGCTTAGGGCACAGGTGAGGGTACGGAGACGTGGGTGCGTCAGGCTACGTGCTGACGCACGGGTCAATGCCAGCGTACGGGCCAGGAGTAGGCAATGGCGTAAGGTATGGTGTAGGGCTGGTGGTTGGTTTCCGTTCCAGGCTAGGGTTAGGGTTAGGGAACGGCAAGGCTTAGGGCACAGGTGAGGGTACGGAAACGTGGGAGGGTCGGGCTACGTGCTGACGCACGGGCCAGTGCCAGCGTACGGGCCAGGAGTAGGCAACGGCGTAGGATAAAGTGTAGGGCTGGTGGTGGATTTGCGTTCTGGGCTAGGGTTAGGGTTAGGGAACGGCAAGGCTTAGGGCACAGGTCAGGGTACGGAAACGCGGTAGGCTAAGGCTACGTGCTGATGCACGGTTCAGTGCCAGAGTACAGGCCAGGAGTAGGCAACGGCGTAGGGTAAGGTGTAGGGCTGGTGGTGGCTTTCCGTTCCGGGCTAGGGTTAGGCTTAGGGAACGGAAAGGCTTAGGGCACAGGTGAGGGTACGTAAACGTGGGAGGGTCAGACTACGTGCTGAAGCACGGGTCAATGCCAGCGTACGGGCGAGGAGTAGGCAACGGCATAAGGTAAGGTTTAGGGCTGGTGGTGGGTTTCCGTTCCGGACTAGGGTTAGGGTTAGGGAATGGCAAGGCTTAGGGCACAGGTGAGGGTACGTAAACGTGGGAGGGTCAGGCTACGTGCTGACGCACGGTTCAGTGCCAGCGTACTGGCCAGGAATAGGGTACGGCGTAAGGTAAGGTGTAGGGCTGGTGGTGGGTTTCTAATCAGGGCTAGGGTTAGGGTTAGGGAACTGCAAGTCTTAGGGCAAAGGAGAGGATACGGAAACGTGGGAGGCTCAGGCTACGTGCTGACGCACGTTTCAGTGCCTGCGTACGGGCCAGGAATAGGGTACGGCGTAAGGTAAGGTGTACGGCTGGTGGTGGGTTTCCGTTCCGGTCTAGGGTTAGGGTTAGGGAACGGCAAGGCTTAGGGCACAGGTGAGGTTACAGAAACGTGGGACGGTCAGGCTACGTGCTGACGCACGTGTCAGTGCCAGCGTACGGGCCAGGGGTAGGCAATGGCGTAAGGTAAGATGTAGGGCTGGTGGTTGGTTTCCGTTCCAGGCTAGGGTTAGGGTAAGGGAACGGCAAGGCTTAGGGCACAGGTGAGAGTACCGAAACGTGGGAGGGTCAGGCTACATGCTGACGCATGTTTCAGTGCCAGCGTATGGGCCAGGAATAAGTTACGGCGTAAGGTAAGGTGTAGGGCTGGTGGTGGGTTTCCGTTCGGGGCTAGGGTTAGGGTTAGGGAACGGCAAGGCTTAGGGCACATGTGAGGGTACGGAAAGGTGGGAGGGTCAGGCTACGTGCTGACACACGGGTCAGTGCCAGCGTACGGGTCAGTAGCAGCGTACGGCGTAAGGTATGGTGTAGGGCTGGTGGTGGGTTACTATTCCGGGCTAGGGTTAGGGTTAGGGAATGGCAAGGCTTAGGGCACAGGTGAGGGTACGGAAACGTGGGAGGGTCAGGCTACGTGCTGACGCACGGGTCAGTGCCAGCGTACGGGCCAGGAATAAGCAACGGCGTAAGGTAAGGTGTAGGGCTGGTGGTTGGTTTCCGTTCCAGGCTAGGGTTAGGGTTAGGGAACGGCAAGGCATAGGGCACAGGTGAGGGTACGGAAACGTGGGAGGGTCGGGCTACGTGCTGACGCACGGGTCAGTGCCAGCGTACGGGCCAGGAGTAGGCAATGGCGTAGGATAAAGTGTAAGGCTGGTGGTGGATTTGCGTTCTGGGCTAGGGTTAGGGTTAGGGAACGGCAAGGCTTAGGGCACATGTCAGGGAACGGAAACTCGGGAGGGTAAGGCTACGTGCTGATGCACGGTTCAGTGCAGAGTACAGGCCAGGAATAGGCAACGGCGTAGTGTAAGGTGTAGGGCTGGTGGTGGGTTTCCGTTCCAGGCTAGGGTTAGTGTTAGGGAACGGCAAGGCTTAGGGCACAGGTGAGGGTACGGAAACGTGGGAGGGTCGGGCTACGTGCTGACGGACTGGTCAGTGCCAGCGTACGGGCCAGGAGTAGGCAACTGCGTAGGATAAAGTGTAGGGCTGGTGGTGGATTTGCGTTCCTGGCTAGGGTTAGGGTTAGGGAACGGCAAGGCTTAGGGCACAGGTGAGGGAACGGAAACATGGGAGGGTCAGGCTACGTGCTGACACACGGTTCAGTGCCAGTGTACGGGCCAGGAATAGGGAACGGCGTAAGTTAAGGTGTAGGGCTGGTGGTGGGTTTCCGTTCCGGGCTAGGGTTAGGGTTAGGGAACGTCAAGGCTTAGGGCACAGGTGAGGGTACGGAAACGTTGGAGGCTCAGACTACGTGCTGACGCATGGTTCAGTGCCAGCGTACGGGTCAGGAGTAGGATACGGCGTAAGGTAAGGTGTAGGGCTGATGGTGGGTTTCTATTCCGGGCTAGGGTTAGGGTTAGGGAAAGGCAAGGCTTAGGGCACAGGTGAGGATACGGAAACGTGGGAGGGTCAGGCTACGTGCTGACGCATGGGTCAGTGCCAGCGTACGGGCCAGGAGTAGGGTACGGCGTAAGGTAAAGTGTAGCGGTTGTGGTTGATTTCCTTTCCAGGCTAGGTTTAGGGTTAGGGAACGGCAAGGCTTAGGGCACAGGTGAGGGTACGGAAACGTGAGAGGGACGGGCTACGTGCTGACGCACGGGTCAGTGCCAGCGTACGGAACAGGAGTAGGCAACGGCATAGGATACAGTGTAGGGCTGGTGGTGGAATTGCGTTCAGAGCTAGGGTTAGGGTTAGGGAACGGCAAGGCTTAGGGCACAGGTGAGGGTATGGAAACGTGGGAGGGTCAGGCTACGTGCTGACGCACGGGTCAGTGCCAGCGTACGGGTCAGGAGTAGGGTACAGCGTAATGTAAGGTGTAGGGCTGGTGGTGGGTTTCTATTCCGGGCTATGGTTAGGGTTATGGAACGGCTAGGCTTAGGGCACAGGTGAGGGTACGGAAACTTGGGAGGCTCAGGCTACACGCTGACGCAATGTTCAGTGCCAGCGTACGGGCCAGGAATAGGGTACGGCGTAAGTTAAGGTGTAGTGATGGTGGTGGGTTTCTAATCCAGGCTAGGGTTAGGGTTAAGGAACGGCAAATCTTAGGGCAAAGGAGAGGGTACGGAAACGTGGGAGGGTCAGGCTACATGCTGACGCACGGTTCAGTGCTAGCGTACGAGCCACGAATAGTGTACGGCGTAAGGTAAGGTGTACGGCTGGTGGTGGGTTTCCGTTCCGGGCTAGGGTTAGGGTTAGGGAACGGCAAGGCTTAGGGCACAGGTGAGGTTATAGAAACGTGGGACGGTCAGGCTACGTGCTGACGCATGTTTCAATGCCAGCTTACGGGCGAGGAGTAGGCAACGGCGTAAGGTAAGGTGTACGGCTGGTGGTTGGTTTCCGTTCCAGGCTAGGGTTAGGGTTAGGGAACGGCAAGGCTTAGGGCACAGGTGATGGTACGGAAACGTGGGAGGGTCAGGCTACGTGCTGACGCACGGTTCAGTGCCAGCGTACGGGCCAGGAATAGGGAACGGCGTAAGGTAAGGTGTAGGGCTGGTGGTGGGTTTCCTTTCAGGGCTAGGGTTAGGGTTAGGGAACGGCAAGGCTTAGGGCACAGGTCAGGGTACGGAAACGCGGGAGGGTAAGGCTAAGTGCTGATGCACGGGTCAGTGCCAGAGTACGGGCCAGTAGTAGGCAACGGCGTAGGGTAAGGTTTTGGGCTGGTGGTGGGATTCCATTCCGGGCTAGGGTTAGGGTTAGGGAACCGCAGGGCTTAGGGCACAGGTGAGGGTACGGAGACGAGGGAGGGTTAGGCTACGTGCTGACGCACGAGTCACTGCCAGCGTACGGACCAGGAGTAGGCAACGGCGTAAGGTAAGGTGTAGGGCTGGTGGTTGGTTTCTGTTCCAGGCTAGGGTTAGGGTTAGGGAACGGCAAGGCTTAGGGCACAGGTGATGGTACGGAAACGTTGGAGGGTCGGGCTACGTGCTGATGCATGGGTCAGTGCCAGCGTACGGGCCAGGAGTAGGCAACAGCGTAGGATAAAGTGTAGGGCTGGTGGTGGATTTGCGTTCCGGGCTAGGGTTAGGGTTAGGGACAGGCAAGGCTTAGGGCTCAGGTGAGGGAACGGAAACGTGGGAGGGTCAGGCTACGTGCTGACGCACGGTTCTGTGCCAGCGTACGGGCCAGGAATAGGGAACTGCGTAAGTTAAGGTGTTGGGCTGGTGGTGGGTTTCCGTTCCGGGCTAGGGTTAGGGTTAGGGAACAGCAAGGCTTAGGGCACAGGTGAGGGTACGTAAACGTGGGAGGGTCAGGCTACGTGCTGACGCACGGGTCAATGCCAGCGTACGGGCGAGTAGTAGGCAACGGCGTAAGGTAAGGTGTAGGGCTGGTGGTTGGTTTCCGTTCCAGGCTAGGGTTAGTGTTAGGGAACGGCAAGGCTTAGGGCACAGGTGAGGGTACGGAAACGTGGGAGGGTCGGGCTACGTGCTGACGCACTGGTCAGTGCCAGCGTACGGGCCAGGAGTAGGCAACGGCGTAGGATAAAGTGTAGGGCTGGTGGTGGATTTGCGTTCCTGGCTAGGGTTAGGGTTAGGGAACGGCAAGGCTTATGGCACAGGTGAGGGAACGGAAACGTGGGAGGGTCAGGCTACGTGCTGACACATTGTTCAGTGCCAGCATACGGGCCAGGAATAGGGAAATGCGTAAGTTAAGGTGTACGGCTGGTGGTGGGTTTCCGTTCCGGGCTAGGGTTAGGGTTAGGGAACGTCAAGGCTTAGGGCACAGGTGAGGTTACGGAAACGTTGGAGGCTCAGACTACGTGCTGACGCATGGTTCAGTGCCAGCGTACGGGTCAGGAGTAGGATACGGCGTAAGTTAAGGTGTAGGGCTGGTTGTGGGTTTCTATTCCGGGCTAGGGTTAGGGTTAGGGAAAGGCAAGTCTTAGGGCACAGGTGAGGTTACGGAAACGTGGGAGGGTCAGGCTACATGCTGACGCACGGTTCAGTGCCAGCGTACGGGCCAGGAATAGGTTACCGCGTAAGGTAAGGTGTAGGGCTGGTGGTGGGTTTCCGTTCCGGTCTAGGGTTATGGTTAGGGAACGGCAAGGCTTAGGGCACAGGTGAGGGTACTGAAACGTGGGAGGCTCAGGCTACGTGCTGACGCATGGGTCAGTGCCAGCGTACGGACCAGGAGTAGGGTACGGCGTAAGGTAAAGTGTAGCGCTTGTGGTTGATTTCATTTCCAATCTAGGTTTAGGGTTAGGGAACGGCAAGGCTTAGGGCACAGGTGAGGGTACGGAAACTTGGGAGTGTCAGGCTACATGCTGACGCAATGTTCAGTGCCAGCGTACGGGCCAGGAGTAGGCAACGGCGTAAGGTAAGGTGTAGGGCTGGTGGTTGGTTTCTGTTCCAGTCTAGGGTTAGGGTTAGGGAACGGCAAGGCTTAGGGCAGAGGTGAGGGTACGGAAACGTTGGAGGGTCGGGCTACGTGCTGATGCACGGGTCAGTGCCAGCGTATGGGCCAGGAGTATGCAACGGCATAGGATAAAGTGTAGTGCTGGTGGTGGATTTGCGTTCCGGGCTAGGGTTAGGGTTAGGGAACGACAAGGCTTAGGGCTCAGGTGAGGGAACGGAAACGTGGGAGGGTCAGGCTACGTGCTGACGCACGGTTCAGTGCCAGCGTACGGGCCAGGAATAGGGAACGGCGTAAGTTAAGGTGTAGGGCTGGTGGTGGGTTTCCGTTCCGGGCTAGGGTTAGGGTTAGGGAACGGCAAGGCTTAGGGCACAGGTCATGGTACGGAAACGCGGGAGGGTAAGGCTACGTGCTGATGCGCAGGTCAGTGCCAGAGTACACGCCAGTAGTAGGCAATGGCGTAGGGTAAGGTTTTGGGCTGGTGGTGGGTTTCCATTCCGGGCTAGTGTTAGGGTTAGGGAACCGAAAGGCTTAGGGCACAGGTGAGGGTACGGAGACGTGGGTGCGTCAGGCTACGTGCTGACGCACGGTTCAGTGCCAGCGTACGGGCCAGGAATAGGTTACGGCGTAAGGTATGGTGTAGGGCTGGTGGTTGGTTTCCGTTCCAGGCTAGGGTTAGGGTAAGGGAACGGCAAGGCTTAGGGCACAGGTGAGGGTACGCAAACGTGGGAGGGTCGGGCTACGTGCTGACGCACGGGTCAGTGCCAGCGTACGGGCCAGGAGTTGGCAACGGCGTAGGATAAAGTGTAGGGCTGGTGGTGGATTTGCGTTCCGGGCTAGGGTTAGGGTTAGGGAACGGTAAGGCTTAGGGCACAGGTGTGGGAACGGAAACGTGGGAGGGTCAGGCTACGTGCTGACGCACGGTTCTGTGCCAGCGTACGTGCCAGGAATAGGAAACGGCAAAAGTTAGGGTGTAGGGCTGGTGGTGGGTTTCCGTTCAGGGCTAGGGTTAGGGTTAGGGAACGGCAAGGCTTAGGGCACAGGTCATGGTATGGAAACGTGGGAGGGTCAGGCTACGTGCTGACGCATGGGTCAGTGGCAGCGTACGGGTCAGCAGTAGGGTACGGCGTAATGTAAGGTGTAGGGCTGGTGGTGGGTTTCTATTCCGGGCTAGGGTTAGGGTTAGGGAACGGCAAGGCTTAGGGCACAGGTGAGGGTACGGAAACTTGGGAGGGTCAGGCTACATGCTGACGCACTGTTCAGTGCCAGCGTACGGGCCAGGAATAGGGTACGGCGTAAGGTAAGGTGTAGGTCTGGTGGTGGGTTTCTAATCCGGGCTAGGGTTAGGGTTAGGGAACGGCAAGTCTTAGGGCAAAGGAGAGGGTACGGAAACGTGGGAGTGTCAGGCTACGTGCTGACGCACGGTTCAGTGCCAGCGTACGGGCCAGGAATAGGGTACGGCGTAAGGTAAGGTGTACGGCTGGTGGTGGGTTTCCGTTCCGGGCTAGGGTTATGGTTAGGGAACGGCAAGGCTTAGGGCACAGGTGAGGTTACAGAAACGTGGGACTGTCAGGCTACGTGCTGACGCACGTGTCAGTGCCAGCGTACGGGCCAGGTGTAGGCAACCGCTTAAGGTAAGATGTAGGGCTGGTGGTTGGTTTCCGTTCCAGGCTAGGGTTAGGATAAGGGAACGGCAAGGCTTAGGGCACAGGTGAGGGTACCGAAACGTGGGAGGGTCAGGCTACATGCTGACGCACGGTTCAGTGCCAGCGTACGGGCCAGGAATAAGTTACGGCGTAAGGTAAGGTGTAGGGCTGGTGGTGGGTTTCCGTTCGGGGCTAGGGTTAGGGTTAGGGAACGGCAAGGCTTAGGGCACAGGTGAGGGTACGGAAACGTGGGAGGGTCAGGCTACGTGCTGACGCACGGGTCAGTGCCATCGTACGGGTCAGTAGCAGCGTACGGCGTAAGGTATGGTGTAGGGCTGGTGGTGGGTTACTATTCCGGGCTAGGGTTAGGGTTAGGGAATGGCAAGGCTTAGGGCACAGGTGAGGGTACGGAAACGTGGGAGGGTCAGGCTACGTGCTGACGCACGTGTCAGTGCCAGCGTACGGGCCAGGAGTAGGCAACGGCGTAAGGTAAGGTGTAGGGCTGGTGGTTGGTTTCCGTTCCAGGCTAGGGTTAGGGTTAGAGAATTGCAAGGCTTAGGGCACAGGTGAGAGTACGGAAACGTGGGAGGGTCGGGCTATGTGCTGACGCACGGGTCAGTGCCAGCGTACGGGCCAGGAGTAGGCAACGGCATAGGATAAAGTGTAGGGCTGGTGGTGGATTTGCGTTCTGGGCTAGGGTTAGGGTTAGGGAACGGCAAGGCTTAGGGCACAGGTCAGGGTACAGAAACGCGGGAGGGTAAGGCTATGTGCTGATGCACGGTTCAGTGCCAGAGTACAGGCCAGGAGTAGGCAACGGCATAGGGTAATGTGTAGGGCTGGTGGTGGGTTTCCGTTCCGGGCTAGGGTTAGGGTTAGGGAACGGCAAGGCTTAGGGCACAGGTGAGGGTACGTAAACGTGGGAGGGTCAGGCTACGTGCTGACGCACGGGTCAATGAGAGCGTACGGGCGAGGAGTAGGCAACGGCGTAAGGTAAGGTTTAGGGCTGGTGGTGGGTTTCCGTTCCGGACTAGGGTTAGGGTTAGGGAACGGCAAGGCTTAGGGCACAGGTCAGAGTACGGAAACGCGTGAGGGTAAGGCTACGTGCTGATGCACGGTTCAGTGCCAGAGTACAGGCCAGGAGTAGGCAACGGCGTAGGGTAAGGTGGAGGGCTGGTGGTGGGTTTCCGTTCCGGGCTAGGGTTAGGGTTAGGGAACGGCAAGGCTTAGGGCACAGGTGAGGTACGTAAACGAGGGAGGGTCAGGCTACGTGCTGACGCTCGGGTCAATGCCAGCGTACGGGCGACGAGTAGGCAACGACGTAAGGTGAGGTGTACGGCTGGTGGTTGGTTTCCGTTCCAGGCTAGGGTTAGGGTTAGGGAATGGCACGGCTTAGGGCACAGGTGAGGGTACGGAAACGTGGGAGGGTCAGGCTACGTGCTGACGCACGGTTCAGTGCCAGCGTACGGGCCAGGAATAGGGTACGGCGTAAGGTAAGGTGTAGGGCTGTTGGTGGGTTTCTAATCCGGGCTAGGGTTAGGGTTAGGGAACGGCAAGACTTAGGGCAAAGGAGAGGGTACGGAAACGTGGGAGCGTCAGGCTACGTGCTGACGCACGGTTCAGTGCCAGCGTACGGGCCAGGAATAGGGTACGGCGTAAAGTAAGGTGTACGGCTGGTGGTGGGTTTCCGTTCCGGGCTAGGGTTAGGGTTAGGGAACGGCAAGGCTTAGGGCACAGGTGAGGTTACAGAAACGTGGGACGGTCAGGCTACGTGCTGACGCACGTGTCAGTGCCAGCGTACGGGCCAGGGGTAGGCAACGGCGTAAGGTAAGATGTAGGGCTGGTGGTTGGTTTCCGTTCCAGGCTAGGGTTAGGGAAAGGGAACGGCAAGGCTTAGGGCACAGGTGAGGGTACCGAAACGTGGGAGGGTCAGGCTACATGCTGACGCACGGTTCAGTGCCAGCGTATGGGCCAGGAATAAGTTACGGCGTAAGGTAAGGTGTAGGGCTGGTGGTGGGTTTCCGTTCGGGGCTAGGGTTCGGGTTAGGGAACGGCAAGGCTTAGGGCACAGGTGAGGGTACGGAAACGTGGGAGGGTCAGGCTACGTGCTGACGCACGGGTCAGTGCCAGCGTACGGGTCAGTAGCAGCGTACGGCGTAAGGTATGGTGTAGGGCTGGTGGTGGGTTACTATTCCGGGCTAGGGTTAGGGTTAGGGAATGGCAAGGCTTAGGGCACAGGTGAGGGTACGGAAACGTGGGAGGGTCAGGCTATGTGCTGACTCACGGGTCAGTGCCAGCGTACGGGCCAGGAGTAGGCAACGGCGTAAGGTAAGGTGTAGGGCTGGTGGTTGGTTTCCGTTCAAGGCTAGGGTTAGGGTTAGGGAACGGCAAGGCTTAGGGCAGAGGTGAGGGTACGGAAACGTGGTAGGGTCGGGCTACGTGCTGACGCATGGGTCAGTGCCAGCGTACGGGCCAGGAGTAGGCAACGGCGTAGGATAAAGAGTAGGGTTGGTGGTGGATTTGCGTTCTGGGCTAGGGTTAGGGTTAGGGAACGGCAAGGCTTAGGGCACAGGTCAGGGTACGGAAACGCGGGAGGCTAAGGCTACGTGCTGATGCACGGTTCAGTGCCAGAGTACAGGCCAGGAGTAGGCAACGGCGTCTGGTAAGGTGTAGGGCTGGTGGTGGCTTTCCGTTCTGGGCTAGGGTTAGGGTTAGGGAACGGCAAGGCTTAGGGCACAGGTGAGGGTACGTAAACGTGGGAGGGTCAGACTACGTGCTGACGCACGGGTCAATGCCAGCGTACGGGCGAGGAGTAGGCAACGGCGTAAGGTAATGTTTAGGGCTGGTGGTGGGTTTCCGTTCCGGACTAGGGTTAGGGTTTGGGAAAGTCACGGCTTAGGGCACAGGTCAGGGGATGGAAACGCGGGAGGGTAAGGCTACGTGCTGATGCACGGTTCAGTGCCAGAGTACAGGCCAGGAGTAGGCAACGGCGTAGGGTAAGGTGTAGGGCTGGTGGTGGGTTTCCGTTCCGGGCTAGGGTTAGCGTTAGGTAACGCAAGGCTTAGGGCACAGGTGAGGGTACGTAAACGTGGGAGGGTCAGGCTACGTGCTGACGCATGGGTCAATGCCAGCGTACGGGCGAGGAGTAGGCAACGACGTAAGGTAAGGTGTACGGCTGGTGGTTGGTTTCCGTTCCAGGCTAGGGTTAGGGTTAGGGAATGGCAAGGCTTAGGGCACAGGTGAGGGTACGTAAACATGGGAGGGTCAGGCTACGTGCTGACGCACGGTTCAGTGCCAGCGTACGGGCCAGGAATAGGGTACGGCGTAAGGTAAGGTGTAGGGCTTGTGGTGGGTTTCTAATCAGGGCTAGGGTTAGGGTTAGGGAACGGCAAGTCTTAGGGCAAAGGAGAGGATACGGAAACGTGGGAGGGTCAGGCTACGTGCTGACGCACGGTTCAGGCCTGCGTACGGGCCAGGAATAGGGTACGGCGTAAGGTAAGGTGTACGGCTAGTGGTGGGTTTCCGTTCCGGTCTAGGGTTAGGGTTAGGGAACGGCAAGGCTTAGGGCACAGTTGAGGTTACAGAAACGTGGGACGGTCAAACTACGTGCTGACGCACGTGTCAGTGCCAGCGTACGGGCCAGGGGTAGGCAACGGCGTAAGGTAAGATGTAGGGCTGGTGATTGGTTTCCGTTCCAGGCTAGGGTTAGGGTAAGGGAACGGCAAGGCTTAGGGCACAGGTGAGAGTACCGAAACGTGGGAGGGTCAGGCTACATGCTGACGCATGTTTTAGTGCCAGCGTATGGGCCAGGAATAAGTTACGGCGTAAGGTAAGGTGTAGGGCTGGTGGTGGGTTTCCGTTCGGGGCTAGGGTTAGGGTTAGGGAACGGCAAGGCTTAGGGCACAGGTGAGGGTACGGAAAGGTGGGAGGGTCAGGCTACGTGCTGACGCACGGGTCAGTGCCAGCGTACGGGTCAGTAGCAGCGTACGGCGTAAGGTATGGTGTAGGGCTGGTGGTGGGTTACTATTCTGGGCTAGGGTTAGGGTTAGGGAATGGCAAGGCTTAGGGCACAGGTGAGGGTACGGAAACGTGGGAGGGTCAGGCTACGTGCTGACGCACGTGTCAGTGCCAGCGTACGGGCCAGGAATAGTCAACGGCGTAAGGTAAGGTTTAGGGCTGGTGGTTGGTTTCCGTTCCTGGCTAGGGTTAGGGTTAGGGAACTGCAAGGCATAGGGCACAGGTGAGGGTACGGAAACGTGGGAGGGTCGGGCTACGTGCTGACGCACGGGTCAGTGCCAGCGTACGGGCCAGGAGTAGGCAACGGCGTAGGATAAAGTGTAAGGCTGGTGGTGGATTTGCGTTCTGGGCTAGGGTTAGGGTTAGGGAACGGCAAGGCTTAGGGCACAGGTCAGTGTACGGAAACGCGGGAGGGTAAGGCTACGTGCTGATGCACGGTTAAGTGCCAGAGTACAGGCCAGGAAGAGGCAACGGCGTAGGGTAAGGTGTAGGGCTGGTGGTTGGTTTCCGTTCCAGGCTAGGGTTAGTGTTAGGGAACGGCAAGGCTTAGGGCACAGGTGAGGGTACGGAAACGTGGGAGGGTCGGGCTACGTGCTGACGGACCGGTCAGTGCCAGCGTACGGGCCACGAGTAGGCAACGGCGTAGGATAAAGTGTAGGGCTGGTGGTGGATTTGCGTTCCTGGCTAGGGTTAGGGTTAGGGAACGGCAAGGCTTAGGGCACAGGTGAGGGAACGGAAACGTGGGAGGGTCAGGCTACGTGCTGACACACGGTTCAGTGCCAGCGTACGGGCCAGGAATAGGGAACGGCGTAAGTTAAGGTGTAGGGCTGGTGGTGGGTTTCCGTTCCGGGCTAGGGTTAGGGTTAGGGAACGTCAAGGCTTAGGGCACAGGTGAGGGTACGGAAACGTTGGAGGCTCAGACTACGTGCTGACGCATGGTTCAGTGCCAGCGTACGGGTCAGGAGTAGGATACGGCGTAAGGTAAGGTGTAGGGCTGGTGGTGGGTTTCTATTCCGGGCTAGGGTTAGGGTTAGGGAAAGGCAAGGCTTAGGGCACAGGTGAGGATACGGAAACGTGGGAGGGTCAGGCTACATGCTGACGCACGGTTCATTGCCAGCGTACGGGCCAGGAATAGGTTACGGCGTAAGGTAAGGTTTAGGGCTGATGGTGGGTTTCCGTTCCGGGCTAGGGTTATGGTTAGGGAACGGCAAGGCTTAGGGCACAAGTGAGTGTACTGAAACGTGGGAGGGTCAGGCTACGTGCTGACGCATGCGTCAGTGCCAGCGTACGGGCCAGGAGTAGGGTACGGCGTAAGGTAATGTGTAGCGCTTGTGGTTGATTTCCTTTCCAGGCTAGGTTTAGGGTTAGGGAACGGCAAGGCTTAGGGCACAGGTGAGGGTACGGAAACGTGAGAGGGACGGGCTACGTGCTGACGCACGGGTCAGTGCCAGCGTACGGAACAGGAGTAGGCAACGGCATAGGATACAGTGTAGGGCTGGTGGTGGATTTGCGTTCAGGGCTAGGGTTAGGGTTAGGGAACGGCAAGGCTTAGGGCACAGGTGAGGGTATGGAAACGTGGGAGGGTCAGGCTACGTGCTGACGCACGGGTCAGTGCCAGCGTACGGGTCAGGAGTAGGGTACGGCGTAATGTAAGGTGTAGGGCTGGTGGTGGGTTTCCGTTCCGGGCTAGGGTTAGGGTTAGGGAACGGCTAGGCTTAGGGCACAGGTGAGGGTACGGAAACTTGGGAGGCTCAGGCTACATGCTGACGCAATGTTCAGTGCCAGCGTACGGGCCAGGAATAGGGTACGGCGTAAGGTAAGGTGTAGGGATGGTGGTGGGTTTCTAATCCGGGCTAGGGTTAGGGTTAGGGAACGGCAAGTCTTAGGGCAAAGGAGAGGGTACGGAAACGTGGGAGGGTCAGGCTACATGCTAACGCACGGTTCAGTGCCAGCGTACGGGCCAGGAATAGGGTACGGCGTAAGGTAAGGTGTACGGCTGGTGGTGGGTTTCCGTTCCGGGCTAGGGTTAGGGTTAGGGAACGGCAAGGCTTAGGGCACAGGTGAGGTTACAGAAACGTGGGACGGTCAGGCTACGTGCTGACGCATGTGTCAATGCCAGCATACGGGCGAGGAGTAGGCAACGGCGGAAGGTAAGGTGTACGGCTGGTGGTTGGTTTCCGTTCCAGGCTAGGGTTAGGGTTAGGGAACGGCAAGGGTTAGGGCACAGGTGATGGTACGGAAACGTGGGAGGGTCAGGCTACGTGCTGACGCATGGTTCAGTGCCAGCGTACGGGCCAGGAATAGGGAACGGCGTAAGGTAAGGTGTAGGGCTGGTGGTGGGTTTCCGTTCCGGGCTAGGGTTAGGGTTAGGGAACGGCAAGGCTTAGGGCACAGGTCAGGGTACGGAAACGCGGGAGGGTAAGGCTACGTGCTGATGCACGGGTCAGTGCCAGAATACGGGCCAGTAGTAGGCAACGGCGTAGGGTAAGGTTTTGGGCTGGTGGTGGGATTCCATTCCGGGCTAGGGTTAGGGTTAGGGAACCGCAGGGCTTAGGGCACAGGTGAGGGTACGGAGATGAGGGAGGGTCAGGCTACGTGCTGACGCACGAGTCACTGCCAGCTTACGGACCAGGAGTAGGCAACGGCGTAAGGTAAGGTGTAGGGCTGGTGGTTGGTTTCTGTTCCAGGCTAGGGTTAGGGTTAGGGAACGGCAAGGCTTAGGGCAGAGGTGAGGGTACGGAGACGAGGGAGGGTCAGGCTACATGCTGACGCACGAGTCAATGCCAGAGTACGGGCCAGGAGAAGGCAACGGCGTAAGATAAGGTGTAGGGCTGGCGGTTGGTTTCTGTTCCAGGCTAGGGTTAGGGTTAGGGAACGGCAAGTCTTAGGGCACAGGTGAGGGTACGGAAACGTTGGAGGGTCGGGCTACGTGCTGATGCACGGGTCAGTGCCAGCGTATGGGCCAGGAGTAGGCAACGGCATAGGATAAAGTGTAGGGCTGGTGGTGGATTTGCGTTCCGGGCTAGGGTTATGGTTAGGGAACGGCAAGGCTTAGGGCTCAGGTGAGGGAACGGAAACGTGGGAGGGTCAGGCTACGTGCTGACGCACGGTTCAGTGCCAAAGTACGGGCCAGGAATAGGGAACGACGTAAGTTAAGGTGTAGGGCTGGTGGTGGGTTTCCGTTCCGGGCTAGGGTTAGGGTTAGGGAACGGCAAGGCTTAGGGCACAGGTCAGGGTACGGAAACGCGGGAGGGTAAGGCTACGTGCTGATGCGCAGGTCAGTGCCAGAGTACACGCCAGTAGTAGGCAACGGCGTAGGGTAAGGTTTTGGGCTTGTGGTGGGTTTCCGTTCCGGGCTAGGGTTATGGTTAGGGAACGGCAAGGCTTAGGGCACAGGTGAGGGTACTGAAACGTGGGAGGGTCAGGCTACGTGCTGACGCATGGGTCAGTGCCAGGGTACGGGCCAGGAGTAGGGTACGGCGTAAGGTAAAGTGTAGCGCTTGTGGTTGATTTCCTTTCCAGGCTAGGTTTAGGGTTAGGGAACGGCAAGGCTTAGGGCACAGGTGAGGGTACGGAAACGTGAGAGGGACGGGCTACGTGCTGACGCACGGGTCAGTGCCAGCGTACGGAACAGGAGTAGGCAACGGCATAGGATACAGTGTAGGGCTGGTGGTGGATTTGCGTTCAGGGCTAGGGTTAGGGTTAGGGAACGGCAAGGCTTAGGGCACAGGTGAGGGTATGGAAACTTGGGAGGGTCAGGCTACATGCTGACGCAATATTCAGTGCCAGCGTACGGGCCAGGAATAGGGTACGGCGTAAGGTAAGGTGTAGAGCTGGTGGTGGGTTTCTAATCCGGGCTAGGGTTAGGGTTAGGGAAAGGCAAGTCTTAGGGCAAAGGAGAGGTTATGGAAACGTGGGAGGGTCAGGCTACATGCTGACGCACGGTTCAGTGCCAGCGTACGGGCCAGGAATAGGGTACTGCGTAAAGTAAGGTGTAGAGCTGGTGGTGGGTTTCTAATCCGGGCTAGGGTTAGGGTTAGGGAACAGCAAGGCTTAGGGCGCAGGTGAGGGTACGTAAACGTGGGAGGGTCAGGCTACGTGCTGACGCACGGGTCAATGCCAGCGTACGGGCGAGTAGTAGGCAACGGCGTAAGGTAAGGTGTACGGCAGGTGGTTGTTTTCCGTTCCAGGCTAGGGTTAGGGTTAGGGAACGGCAAGGCTTAGGACACAGGTGAGGGTACGGAAAAGTGGGAGGGTCAGGCTACGTGCTGACGCACGGTTCAGTGCCAATATACGGGCCAGGAATAGGGAAAGTCGTAAGGTAAGGTATAGGGCTGGTGGTGGGTTTCCGTTCCGGGCTAGGGTTAGGGTTAGGGAACGGCAAGGCTTCGGTCACAGGTCAGGGAACGGAAACGCGTGAGGGTAAGGCCACGTGCTAATGCACGGGTCAGTGCCGGAGTACAGGCCAGTAGTAGGCAACGGCGTAAGGTAAGGTGTAGGGCTGGTGGTTGGTTTCCGTTCCAGGCTAGGGTTAGTGTTAGGGAACGGCAAGGCTTAGGGCACAGGTGAGGGTATGGAAACGTGGGAGGGTCGGGCTACGGGCTGACGCACTGGTCAGTGCCAGCGTACGGGCCAGGAGTAGGCAACGGCGTAGGATAAAGTGTAGAGCTGGTGGTGGATTTGCGTTCCTGGCTAGGGTTAGGGTTAGGGAATGGCAAGGCTTAGGGCACAGGTGAGGGAACGGAAACGTGGGAGGGTCAGGCTACGTGTTGACACACGGTTCAGTGCCAGCGTACGGGCCAGGAATAGGGAACGGCGTAAGTTAAGGTGTAGGGCTGGTGGTTGGTTTCCGTTCCGGGCTAGGGTTACGGTTAGGGAACGTCAAGGCTTAGGGCACAGGTGAGGTTACGGAAACGTTGGAGGCTCAGACTACGTACTGACGCATGGTTCAGTGCCAGCGTACGGGTCAGGAGTAGGATACGGCGTAAGGTAAGGTGTAGGGCTGGTGGTGGGTTTCTATTCCGTGCTAGGGTTAGGGTTAGGGAAAGGCAAGTCTTAGGGCACAGGTGAGGTTACGGAAACGTGGGAGGGTCAGGCTACATGCTGACGCACGGTTCAGTGCCAGCGTACGGGCCAGGAATAGGTTACGGCGTAAGGTAAGGTGTAGGGCTGGTGGTGGGTTTCCGTTCTGGTCTAGGGTTATGGTTAGGGAACGGCAAGGCTTAGGGCACAGGTGAGGGTACTGAAACGTGGGAGGGTCAGGCTACGTGCTGACGCATGGGTCAGTGCCAGCGTACGGACCAGGAGTAGGGTACGGCGTAAGGTACAGTGTAGCGCTTGTGGTTGATTTCCTTTCCAGGCTAGGTTTAGGGTTAGGGAACGGCAAGGCTTAGGGCACAGGTGAGGGTACGGAAACTTGGGAGGGTCAGGCTACATGCTGACGCAATGTTCAGTGCCAGCGTACGGGCCAGGAATAGGGTACGGCGTAAGGTAAGGTGTAGGGCTGGTGGTGGGTTTCTAATCCGGGCTAGGGTTAGGGTTAGGGAACGGCAAGTCTTAGGGCAAAGGAGAGGGTATGGAAACGTGGGAGGGTCAGGCTACATGCTGACGCACGGTTCAGTGCCAGCGTACGCGCCAGGAATAGGGTACGGCGTAAGGTAAGGTGAACGGCTGCTGGTGGGTTTCCGTTCCGGGCTAGGGTTAGGGTTAGGGAACGGCAAGGCTTAGGGCACAGGTGAGGTTACAGAAACGTGGGACGGTCAGGCTACGTGCTGACGCATGTGTCAATGCCAGCATACGGGCGAGGAGTAGGCAACGGCGTAAGGTAAGGTGTACGGCTGGTGGTTGGTTTCCGTTCCAGGCTAAGGTTAGGGTTAGGGAACGGCAAGGCTTAGGGCACAGGTGATGGTACGGAAACGTGGGAGGGTCAGGCTACGTGCTGACGCACGATTCACTGCCAGCGCACGGGCCAGGAATAGGGAACGGCGTAAGGTAAGGTGTAGGGCTGGTGGTGGGTTTCCGTTCCGGGCTAGGGTTAGGGTTAGGGAACGGCAAGGCTTAGGGCACAGGTCAGGGTACGGAAACGCGGGAGGGTAAGGCTACGTGCAGATGCACGGGTCAGTACCAGAGTACAGGCCAGTAGTAGGCAACGGCATAGGGTAAGGTTTTGGGCTGGTGGTGGGATTCCATTCCGGGCTAGGGTTAGGGTTAGGGAACCGCAGGGCTTAGGGCACAGGTGAGGGTACGGAGACGAGGGAGGTTCAGGCTACATGCTGACGCACGAGTCAATGCCAGGGTACGAGCCAGGAGTAGGCAACGGCGTAAGGTAAGGTGTAGGGCTGGCGGTTGGTTTCTGTTCCAGGCTAGGGTTAGGGTTAGGGAACGGCAAGGCTTAGGGCACAGGTGAGGGTACGGAAACGTTGGAGGGTCGGGCTACGTGCTGATGCACGGGTCAGTGCCAGCGTATGGGCCAGGAGTAGGCAACGGCATAGGATAAAGAGTAGGGCTGGTGGTGGATTTGCGTTCCGGGCTAGGGTTAGGGTTAGGGAACGGCAAGGCTTAGGGCTCAGGTGAGGGAACGGAAACGTGGGAGGGTCAGGCTACGTGCTGACGCACGGTTCAGTGCCAAAGTACGGGCCAGGAATAGGGAACGGCGTAAGTTAAGGTGTAGGGATGGTGGTGGGTTTCCGTTCCGGGCTAGGGTTAGGGTTAGGGAACGGCAAGGCTTAGGGCACAGGTCAGGGTACTGAAACGTGGGAGGGTCAGGCTACGTGCTGACGCATGGGTCAGTGCCAGGGTACGGGCCAGGAGTAGGGTACGGCGTAAGGTAAAGTGTAGCGCTTGTGGTTGATTTCCTTTCCAGGCTAGGTTTAGGGTTACGGAACGGCAAGGCTTAGGGCACAGGTGAGGGTACGGAAACGTGAGAGGGACGGGCTACGTGCTGACGCACGGGTCAGTGCCAGCGTACGGAACAGGAGTAGGCAACGGCATAGGATACAGTGTAGGGCTGGTGGTGTTTTTGCGTTCAGGGCTAGGGTTAGGGTTAGGGAACGGCAAGGCTTAGGGCACAGTTGAGGGTATGGAAACTTGGGAGGGTCAGGCTACATGCTGACGCAATGTTCAGTGCCAGGGTACGGGCCAGGAATAGGGTACGGCGTAAGGTAAGGTGTAGAGCTGGTGGTGGGTTTCTAATCCGGGCTAGGGTTAGGGTTAGGGAAAGGCAAGTCTTAGGGCAAAGGAGAGTGTACGGAAACGTGGGAGGGTCATGCTACATGCTGACGCACGGGTCAGTGCCAGCATACGGGCCAGGAATAGGGTACGGCGTAAGGTAAGGTGTACGGCTGGTGGTGGGTTTCCGTTCCGGGCTAGGGTTAGGGTTAGGGAACGGCAAGGCTTAGGGCACAGGTGAGGTTACAGAAACGTGGGACGGTCAGGCTACGTGCTGACACATGTGTCAATGCCAGCATACGGGCGAGGAGTAGGCAGCGGCGTAAGGTAAGGTGTACGGCTGGTGGTTGGTTTCCGTTCCAGGATAAGGTTAGGGTTAGGGAACGGCAAGGCTTAGGGCACAAGTGATGGTACGGAAACGTGGGAGGGTCAGGCTACGTGCTGACGCACGGTTCAGTGCCAGCGTACGGGCCAGGAATAGGGAACGGCGTAAGGTAAGGTGTAGGGCTGGTGGTGGGTTTCCGTTCCGGGCTAGGGTTAGGGTTAGGGAACGGCAAGGCTTAGGGCACAGGTCAGGGTACGGAAACGCGGGAGAGTAAGGCTACGTGCTGATGCACGGGTCAGTACCAGAGTACAGGCCAGTAGTAGGCAACGGCGTAGGGTAAGTTTTTGGGCTGGTGGTGGGATTCCATTCCGGGCTAGGGTTAGGGTTAGGGAACCGCAGGGCTTAGGGCACAAGTGAGGGTACGGAGACGAGGGAGGGTCTGGCTACGTGCTGACGCACGGGTCAATGCCAGCATACGGGCCAGGAGTAGGCAACGGCGTAAGGTAAGGTGTAGGGCTGGTGGTTGGTTTCTGTTCCAGGCTAGGGTTAGGGTTAGGGAACGGCAAGGCTTAGGGCACAGGTGAGGGTACGGAAACGTTGGAGTGTCGGGCTACGTGCTGATGCACGGGTCACTGCCAGCGTACGGGTCAGCAGTAGGGTACGGCGTAATGTAAGGTGTAGGGCTGGTGGTGGGTTTCTATTCCGGGCTAGAGTTAGGGTTAGGGAACGGCAAGGCTTAGGGCACAGCTGAGGGTACGGAAACTTGGGAGAGTCAGGCTACATGCTGACGCACTGTTTAGTGCCAGCGTACGGGCCAGGAATAGGGTACGGCGTAAGGTAAGGTGTAGGGCTGGTGGTAGGTTTCTAATCCGGGCTAGGGTTAGGGTTAGGGAACGGCAAGTCTTAGGGCAAAGGAGAGGGTACGGAAACGTGGGAGGGTCAGGCTACGTGCTGACGCATGGTTCAGTGCCAGCGTACGGGACAGGAATAGGGTACGGCGTAAGGTAAGGTGTACGGCTGGTGGTGGGTTTCCGTTCCGGGCTAGGGTTAGGGTTAGGGAACGGCAAGGCTTAGGGCACAGGTGAGGTTACAGATACGTGGGACTGTCAGGCTACGTGCTGACGCACGTGTCAGTGCCAGCTTTCGGGCCAGGTGTAGGCAACGGCGTAAGGTAAGATGTAGGGCTGGTGGTTGGTTTCCGTTCCAGGCTAGGCTTAGCGTAAGGGAACGGCAAGGCTTAGGGCACAGGTGAGGGTACAGAAACGTGGGAGGGTCAGGCTACATGCTGACGCACGGTTCAGTGCCAACGTACGGGCCAGGAATAAGTTACGGCGTAAGGTAAGGTGTAGGGCTGGTGGTGGGTTTCCGTTCCAGGCTAGGGTTAGGGTTAGGGAACGGCAAGGCTTAGGGCACAGGTGAGGGTACGGAAACGTGGGAGGGTCAGGCTACGTGCTGACGCACGGGTCAGTGCCAGCGTACGGGTCAGTTGCAGCGTACGGCGTAAGGTATGGTGTAGGGCTGGTGGTGGGTTACTATTCCGGGCTACGGTTAGGGTTAGGGAATGGCAAGGCTTAGGGCACAGGTGAGGGTACGGAAACGTGGGAGGGTCAGGCTACGTGCTGACGCACGTGTCAGTGCCAGCGTACGGGCCAGGAGTAGGCAACGGCGTAATGTAAGGTGTAGGGCTGGTGGTTGGTTTCCGTTCCAGGCTAGGGTTAGGGTTAGGGAACGGCAAGGCTTAGGGCACAGGTGAGGGTACGGAAACGTGGGAGGGTCGGGCTACGTGCTGACGCACGGGTCAGTGCCAGCGTACGGGCCAGGAGTAGGCAACGGCGTAGGATAAAGTGTAGGGCTGGTGGTGGATTTGCGTTCTGGGCTAGGGTTAGGGTTAGGGAACCGCAAGGCTTAGGGCACAGGTCAGGGTACAGAAACGCGGGAGGGTAAGTCTATGTGCTGATGCACGGTTCACTGCCAGAGTACAGGCCAGGAGTAGGCAACGGCGTAGGGTAAGGTGTAGGGCTGGTGGTGGGTTTCCGTTCCGGGCTAGGGTTAGGGTTAGGGAACGGCAAGGCTTAGGGCACAGGTGAGGGTACGTAAACGTGGGAGGGTCAGGCTACGTGCTGACGCACGGGTCAATGCCAGCGTACGGGCGAGGAGTAGGCAACGGCGTAAGGTTATGTTTAGGGCTGGTGGTGGGTTTCCGTTCCGGACTAGGGTTAGGGTTAGGGAACGGCAAGGCTTAGGGCACAGGTCAGGGTACGGAAACGCGTAATGGTAAGGCTACGTGCTGATGCACTGTTCAGTGCCAGAGTACAGGCCAGGATAGGCAACGGCGTAGGGTAAGGTGTAGGGCTGGTGGTGGGTTTCCGTTCCGGGCTAGGGTTAGGGTTAGGGAACGGCAAGGCTTAGGGCAGAGGTGAGGGTACGGAAACGTGAGAGGGACGGGCTACGTGCTGACGCACGGGTCAGTGGCAGCGTACGGAACAGGAGTAGGCAACGGCATAGGATACAGTGTAGGGCTGGTGGTGGAGTTGCGTTCAGGGCTAGTGTTAGGGTTAGGGAACGGCAAGGCTTAGGGCACAGGTGAGGGTACGTAAACGTGGGAGGGTCAGGCTACGTGCTGACGCACGGGTCAATGCCAGTGTACGGGCGAGGAGTAGGCAACGGCGTAAGGTTATGTTTAGGGCTGGTGGTGTGTTTCCGTTCCGGACTAGGGTTAGGATTAGGGAACGGCAAGGCTTAGGGCACAGGTCAGGGTACGGAAACGCGTGAGGGTAAGGCTACGTGCTGATGCACGGTTCAGTGCCAGAGTACAGGCCAGGATAGGCAACGGCGTAGGGTAAGGTGTAGGGCTGGTGGTGGGTTTCCGTTCAGGGCTAGGGTTAGGGTTAGGGAACGGCAAGGCTTAGGGCACAGGTGAGGGTACGGAAACGTGGGAGGGTCAGGCTACGTGCTGACGCACCGTTCAGTGCCAGCGTACAGGCCAGGAATAGGGTACGGCGTAAGGTAAGGTGTAGGGCTGGTGGTGGGTTTCTAATCCGGGCTAGGGTTAGGGTTAGGGAACGGCAAGTCTTAGGGCACAGGTGAAGTTACAGAAACGTGGGACGGTCAGGCTACGTGCTGACGCACGTGTCAGTGCCAGCGTACTGGCCAGGGGTAGGCAAAGGTGTAAGGTAAGATGTAGGGCTGGTGGTTGGTTTCCGTTCCAGGCTAGGGTTAGGGTAAGGGAACGGCAAGGCTTAGGGCACAGGTGAGGGTACCGAAGCGTGGGAGGGTCAGGCTACATGCTGACGCACGGTTCAGTGCCAGCGTATGGGCCAGGAATAAGTTACGGCGTAAGGTAAGGTGTAGGGCTGGTGGTGGGTTTCCGTTCGGGGCTAGGGTTAGGGTTAGGGAACGGCAAGGCTTAGGGCACAGGTGAGGGTACGGAAACGTGGGAGGGTCAGGCTACGTGCTGACGCACGGGTCAGTGCCAGCGTGCGGGTCAGTAGCAGTGTACGGCGTAAGGTATGGTGTAGGGCTGGTGGTGGGTTACTATTCCGGGCTAGGGTTAGGGTTAGGGAATGGCAAGGCTTAGGGCACATGTGAGGGTACGGAAACGTGGGAGGGTCAGGCTATGTGCTGACGCACGTGTCAGTGCCAGCGTACGGGCCAGGAGTAGGCAACGGCGTAAGGTAAGGTGTAGGGCTGGTGGTTGGTTTCCGATCCAGGCTAGGGTTAGGGTTAGGGAACGGCAAGGCTTAGGGCACAGGTGAGGGTACGGAAACGTGGGAGGGTCGGGCTACGTGCTGACGCACGGGTCAGTGCCTGCGTACGGGCCAGGAGTAGGCAACGGCGTAGGATAAAGTTTAGGGCTGGTGGTGGATTTGCGTTCTGGGCTAGGGTTAGGGTTAGGGAACGGCAAGGCTTAGGGCACAGGTCAGGGAACGGAAACGCGGGAGGGTAAGGCTACGTGCTGATGCAGGGTTCAGTGCCAGAGTACAGTCCAGGAGTAGGCAACGGCGTAGGGTAAGGTGTAGGGCTGGTGGTGGGTTTCCGTTCCGGGCTAGGGTTAGGGTTAGGGAACGGCAAGGCTTAGGGCAGAGGTGAGGGTACGGAAACGTGAGAGGGACGGGCTACGTGCTGACGCACGGGTCAGTGGCAGCGTACGGAACAGGAGTAGGCAACGGCATAGGATACAGTGTAGGGCTGGTGGTGGATTTGCGTTCAGGGCTAGGGTTAGGGTTAGGGAACGGCAAGGCTTAGGGCACAGGTGAGGGAACGGAAACGTGGGAGGGTCAGGCTACGTGCTGATGCGCAGGTCAGTGCCGGAGTACACGCCAGTAGTAGGCAACGGCGTAGGGTAAGGTTTTGGGCTGGTGGTGGGTTTCCGTTCCGGGCTAGGGTTAGGGTTAGGGAATGGCACGGCTTACGGCACAGGTGAGGGTACGGAAACGTGGGAGGGTCAGGCTACGTGCTGACGCACGGTTCAGTGCCAGCGTACGGGCCAGGTATAGGGTACGGCGTAAGGTAAGGTGTAGGGCTGGTGGTGGGTTTCTAATCCGGGCTAGGATTAGGGTTAGGGAACGGCAAGTCTTAGGGCAAAGGAGAGGGTACGGAAACGTGGGAGCGTCAGGCTACGTGCTGACGCACGGTTCAGTGCCAGCGTACGGGCCAGGAATAGGGTACGGCGTAAGGTAAGGTGTACGGCTGGTGGTGGGTTTCCGTTCCGGGCTAGGGTTAGGGTTAGGGAACGGCAAGGCTTAGGGCACAGATGAGGTTACAGAAACGTGGGACGGTCAGGCTACGTGCTGACGCATGTGTCAATGCCAGCATACGGGCGAGGAGTAGGCAACGGCGTAAGGTAAGGTGTACGGCTGGTGGTTGGTTTCCGTTCCAGGCTAAGGTTATGGTTAGGGAACGGCAAGGCTTAGGTCACAGGTGATGGTACGGAAACGTGGGAGGGTCAGGCTACGTGCTGACGCACGGTTCAGTGCCAGCGTACGGGCCAGGAATAGGGAACGGCGTAAGGTAAGGTGTAGGGCTGGTGGTGGGTTTCCGTTCCGGGCTAGGTTAAGGGTTAGGGAACGGCAAGGCTTAGGGCACAGGTCAGGGTACGGAAACGCGGGAGGGTAAGGCTACAGGCTGATGCACGGGTCAGTACCAGAGTACAGGCCAGTAGTAGGCAACGGCGTAGGGTAAGGTTTTGCGCTGGTGGTGGGATTCCATTCCGGGCTAGGGTTAGGGTTAGGGAACCGCAGGTCTTAGCGCACAGGTGAGGGTACGGAGACGAGGGAGGGTCAGGCTACGTGCTGACGCACGGGTCAATGCCAGCGTACGGGCCAGGAGTAGACAACGGCGTAGGATAAAGTGTAAGGCTGGTAGTGGATTTGCTTTCCGGGCTATGGTAAGGGTTAGGGAACGGCAAGGCTTAGGGCTCAGGTGAGGGAACGGAAACGTGGGAGGGTCAGGCTACGTGCTGACGCACGGTTCAGTGCCAGCGTACGGGCCAGGAATAGGGAACGGCGTAAGTTAAGGTGTAGGGCTGGTGGTGGGTTTCCGTTCCGGGCTAGGGTTAGGGTTAGGGAACGGCAAGGCTTAGGGCACAGGTCAGGGTACGGAAACGCGGGAGGGTAAGGCTACATGCTGATGCGCAGGTCACTGCCAGAGTACACGCCAGTAGTAGGCAACGGCGTAGGGTAAGGTTTTGGGCTGGTGGTGGGTTTCCATTCTGGGCTAGTGTTAGGGTTAGGGAACCGCAAGGCTTAGGGCACAGGTGAGGGAACGGAGACGTGGGTGGGTCAGTCTACGTGCTGACGCACGGGTCAATGCCAGCGTACGGGCCAGGAGTAGGCAACGGCGTAAGGTAAGGTGTAGGGCTTGTGGTTGGTTTCCGTTCCAGGCTAGGGTTAGGGTAAGGGAACGGCAAGGCTTAGGGCACAGGTGAGGGTACGGAAACGTGGGAGGGTCGGGCTACGTGCTGACGCACGGGTCTGTGCCAGCGTACGGGCCAGGATTAGGCAACGGCGTAGGATAAAGTGTAGGGCTGGTGGTGGATTTGCGTTCCGGGCTAGGGTTAGGGTTAGGGAACGGTAAGGCTTAGGGCACAGGTGTGGGAACGGAAACGTGGGAGGGTCAGGCTACGTGCTGACGCACGGTTCAGTGCCAGCGTACGGGCCAAGAATAGGAAACGGCATAAGTTAGAGTGTAGGGCTGGTGGTGGGTTTCCGTTCCGGGCTAGGGTTAGGGTTAGGGAACGGCAAGGCTTAGGGCACAGGTGAGGGTATGGAAACGTGGGAGGGTCAGGCTACGTGCTGACGCATGGGTCAGTGCCAGCGTTCGGGTCAGCAGTAGGGTACGGCGTAATGTAAGGTGTAGGGCTGTTGGTGGGTTTCTATTCCGGGCTAGGGTTAGGGTTAGGGAACGGCAAGGCTTAGGGCACAGGTGAGGGTACGGAAACTTGGGAGGGTCAGGCTACATGCTGACGCACTGTTCAGTGCCAGCGTACGGGCCAGGAATAGGGTACGGCGTAAGGTAAGGTGTAGGGCTGGTGGTGGGTTTCTAATCCGGGCTAGGGTTAGGGTTAGGGAACGGCAAGTCTTAGGGCAAAGGAGAGGGTACGGAAACGTGGGAGGGTCAGGCTACGTGCTGACGCACGGTTCAGTGCCAGCGTACGGGCCAGGAATAGGGTACGGCGTAAGGTAAGGTGTACGGCTGGTGGTGGGTTTCCGTTCCGGGCTAGGGTTAGGGTTAGGGAACGGCAAGGCTTAGGGCACAGGTGAGGTTACAGAAACGTGGGACTGTCAGGCTACGTGCTGACGCATGTGTCAGTGCCAGCGTACGGGCCAGGTGTAGGCAACGGCGTAAGGTAAGATGTAGGGCTGGTGGTTGGTTTCCGTTCCAGGCTAGGGTTAGGGTAAGGGAACGGCAAGGCTTAGGGCACAGGTGAGGGTACCGAAACGTGGGAGGGTCAGGCTACATGCTGACGCACGGTTCAGTGCCAGCGTACGGGCCAGGAATAAGTTACGGCGTAAGGTAAGGTGTAGGGCTGGTGGTGGGTTTCCGTTCGGGGCTAGGGTTAGGGTTAGGGAACGGCAAGGCTTAGGGCACAGGTGAGGGTACGGAAACGTGGGAGGCTCAGGCTACGTGCTGACGCACGGGTCAGTGCCAGCGTACGGGTCAGTAGCAGCGTACGGCGTAAGGTATGGTGTAGGGCTGGTGGTGGGTTACTATTCCGGGCTAGGGTTAGGGTTAGGAAAGGGCAAGGCTTAGGGCACAGGTGAGGGTACGGAAACGTGGGAGCGTCAGGCTACGTGCTGACGCACGTGTCAGTGCCAGCGTACGGGCCAGGAGTAGCAACGGCGTAAGGTAAGGTGTAGGGCTGGTGGTTGGTTTCCGTTCCAGGCTAGGGTTAGGGTTAGGGAACGGCAAGGCTTAGGGCACAGGTGAGGGTACGGAAACGTGGGAGGGTCGGGCTATGTGCTGACGCACGGGTCAGTGCCAGCGTACGGGCCAAGAGTAGGCAACGGCGTAGGATAAAGTGTAGGGCTGGTGGTGGATTTGCGTTCTGGGCTAGGGTTAGGGTTAGGGAACGGCAAGGCTTAGGGCACAGGTCAGGGTACAGAAACGCGGGAGGGTAAGGCTATGTGCTGATGCACGGTTCAGTGCCAGAGTACAGGCCAGGAGTAGGCAACGGCATAGGGTAAGGTGTAGGGCTGGTGGTGGGTTTCCGTTCCAGGCTAGGGTTAGGGTTAGGGAACGGCAAGTCTTAGGGCACAGGTGAGGGTACGTAAACGTGGGAGGGTCAGGCTACGTGCTGACGCACGGGTCAATGCCAGCGTACGGGCGAGGAGTAGGCAACGGCGTAAGGTAAGGTTTAGGGCTGGTGGTGGGTTTCCGTTCCGGACTAGGGTTAGGGTTAGGGAACGGCAAGGCTTAGGGCACAGGTCAGGGTACGGAAACGCGTGAGGGTAAGGCTACGTGCTGATGCACGGTTCAGTGCCAGAGTACAGGCCAGGAGTAGGCAACGGCGTAGGGTAAGGTGTAGGGCTGGTGGTGGGTTTCCGTTCCGGGCTAGGGTTAGGTTTGGGAACGGCAAGGCTTAAGGCACAGGTGAGGGTACGTAAACGTGGGAGGGTCAGGCTACGTGCTGACGCACGGGTCAATGCCAGCGTACGGGCGAGGAGTAGGCAACGACGTAAGGTAAGGTGTACGGCTGGTGGTTGGTTTCCGTTCCAGGCTAGGGTTAGGGTTAGGGAATGGCAAGGCTTAGGGCACAGGTGAGGGTACGGAAACGTGGGAGGGTCAGGCTACGTGCTGACGCACGGTTCAGTGCCAGCGTACGGGCCAGGAATAGGGTACGGCGTAAGGTAAGGTGTAGGGCTGGTGGTGGTTTTCTAATCCTGGCTAGGGTTAGGGTTAGGGAACGGCAAGTCTTAGGGCAAAGGAGAGGGTACGGAAACGTGGGAGGGTCAGGCTACGTGCTGACGCACGGTTCAGTGCCAGCGTACGGGCCAGGAATAGGGTACGGCGTAAGGTAAGGTGTACGGCTGGTGGTGGGTTTCCGTTCCGGGCTAGGGTTAGGGTTAGGGAACGGCAAGGCTTAGGGCACAGGTGAAGTTACCGAAACGTGGGACGGTCAGGCTACGTGCTGACGCACGTGTCAGTGCCAGCGTACGGGCCAGGGATAGGCAACGGCGTAAGGTAAGATGTAGGGCTGGTGGTTGGTTTCCGTTCCAGGCTAGGGTTAGGGTTAGGGAACGGCAAGGCTTAGGGCACAGGTCAGGGTACGAAAACGCGGGAGGGTAAGGCTACAGGCTGATGCACGGGTCAGTACCAGAGTACAGGCCAGTAGTAGGCAACGGCGTAGGGTAAGGTTTTGCGCTGGTGGTGGGATTCCATTCCGGGCTAGGGTTAGGGTTAGGGAACCGCAGGGCTTAGCGCACAGGTGAGGGTACGGAGACGAGGGAGGGTCAGGCTACGTGCTGATGCACGGGTCAATGCCAGCGTACGGGCCAGGAGTAGGCAACGGCGTAGGATAAAGTGTAGGGCTGGTGGTTGGTTTGCGTGCCGGGCTAGGGTTAGGGATAGGGAACGACAAGGCTTAGGGCTCAGGTGAGGGAACGGAAACGTGGGAGGGTCAGGCTACGTGCTGACGCACGGTTCAGTGCCAGCGTACGGGCCAGGAATAGGGAACGGCGTAAGTTAAGGTGTAGGGCTGGTGGTGGGTTTCCGTTCCGGGCTAGGGTTAGGGTTAGGGAACGGCAAGGCTTAGGGCACAGGTCAGGGTACGGAAACGCGGGAGGGTAAGGCTACGTGCTGATGCGCAGGTCAGTGCCAGAGTACACGCCAGTAGTAGGCAACGGCGTAGGGTAAGGTTTTGGGCTGGTGGTGGGTTTCCATTCTGGGCTAGTGTTAGGGTTAGGGAACCGCAAGGCTTAGGGCACAGGTGAGGGTACGGAGACGTGGGTGCGTCAGGCTACGTGCTGACGCACGGGTCAATGCCAGCATACGGGCCAGGAGTAGGCAACGGCGTAGGATAAAGTGTAGGGCTGGTGGTGGATTTGCGTTCCGGGCTAGGGTTAGGGTTAGGGAACGGTAAGGCTTAGGGCACAGGTGTGGGAACGGAAACGTGGGAGGGTCAGGCTACGTGCTGACGCACGGTTCAGTGCCAGCGTACGGGCCAGGAATAGGAAACGGCAAAAGTTAGGGTTTAGGGCTGGTGG
The DNA here is from genome assembly GCF_964165515.1 of Mesoplodon bidens. NCBI lineage: Eukaryota > Metazoa > Chordata > Mammalia > Artiodactyla > Ziphiidae > Mesoplodon > Mesoplodon bidens. The sequence continues at coordinate 8,194 of NW_027672236.1, read as the reverse complement.
TGGGTTTCCGTTCAGGGCTAGGGTTAGGGTTAGGGAACGGCAAGGCTTAGGGCACAGGTGATGGTATGGAAACGTGGGAGGGTCAGGCTACGTGCTGACGCATGGGTCAGTGCCAGCGTACGGGTCAGCAGTAGGGTACGGCCTAATGTAAGGTGTAGGGCTGGTGGTGGGTTTCTATTCCGGGCTAGGGTTAGGGTTAGGGAACGGCAAGGCTTAGGGCACAGGTGAGGGTACGGAAACTTGGGAGGGTCAGGCTACATGCTGACGCACTGTTCAGTGCCAGCGTACGGGCCAGGAATAGGGTACGGCGTAAGGTAAGGTGTAGGTCTGGTGGTGGGTTTCTAATCCGGGCTAGGGTTAGGGTTAGGGAACGGCAAGTCTTAGGGCAAAGGAGAGGGTACGGAAACGTGGGAGGGTCAGGCTACGTGCTGACGCACGGTTCAGTGCCAGCGTACGGGCCAGGAATAGGGTACGGCGTAAGGTAAGGTGTACGGCTGGTGGTGGGTTTCCGTTCCGGGCTAGGGTTAGGGTTAGGGAACGGCAAGGCTTAGGGCACAGGTGAGGTTACAGAAACGTGGGACTGTCAGGCTACGTGCTGACGCACGTGTCAGTGCCAGCGTACGGGCCAGGTGTAGGCAACCGCGTAAGGTAAGATGTAGGGCTGGTGGTTGGTTTCCGTTCCAGCCTAGGGTTAGGATAAGGGAACGGCAAGGCTTAGGGCACAGGTGAGGGTACCGAAACGTGGGAGGGTCAGGCTACATGCTGACGCACGGTTCAGTGCCAGCGTACGGGCCAGGAATAAGTTACGGCGTAAGGTAAGGTGTAGGGCTGGTGGTGGGTTTCCGTTCGGGGCTAGGGTTAGGGTTAGTGAACGGCAAGGCTTAGGGCACAGGTGAGGGTACGGAAACGTGGGAGGGTCAGGATACGTGCTGACGCACGGGTCAGTGCCAGCGTACGGGTCAGTAGCAGCGTACGGCGTAAGGTATGGTGTAGGGCTGGTGGTGGGTTACTATACCAGGCTAGGGTTAGGGTTAGGGAATGGCAAGGCTTAGGGCACAGGTGAGGGTACGGAAACGTGGGAGGGTCAGGCTATGTGCTGACGCACGTGTCAGTGCCAGCGTACGGGCCAGGAGTAGGCAACGGCGTAAGGTAAGGTGTAGGGCTGGTGGTTGGTTTCCGTACCAGGCTAGGGTTAGGGTTAGGGAACGGCAAGGCTTAGGGCACAGGTGAGAGTACGGAAACGTGGGAGGGTCGGGCTATGTGCTGACGCACGGGTCAGTGCCAGAGTACGGGCCAGGAGTAGGCAACGGCCTAGGATAAAGTGTAGGGCTGGTGGTGGATTTGCGTTCTGGGCTAGGGTTAGGGTTAGGGAACGGCAAGGCTTAGGGCACAGGTCAGGGTACAGAAACGCGGGAGGGTAAGGCTATGTGCTGATGCACGGTTCAGTGCCAGAGTACAGGCCAGGAGTAGGCAATGGCATAGGGTAAGGTGTAGGGCTGGTGGTGGGTTTCCGTTCTGGGCTAGGGTTAGGATTAGGGAACGGCAAGGCTTAAGGCACAGGTGAGGGTACGTAAACGTGGGAGGGTCAGGCTACGTGCTGACGCACGGGTCAATGCCAGCGTACGGGCGAGGAGTAGGCAACGACGTAAGGTAAGGTGTACGCCTGGTGGTTGGTTTCCGTTCCAGGCTAGGGTTAGGGTTAGGGAATGGCAAGGCTTAGGGCACAGGTGAGGGTACGGAAACGTGGGAGGGTCAGGCTACGTGCTGACGCACGGTTCAGTGCCAGCGTACGGGCCAGGAATAGGGTACGGCGTAAGGTAAGGTGTAGGGCTGGTGGTGGTTTTCTAATCCTGGCTAGGGTTAGGGTTAGGGAACGGCAAGTCTTAGGGCAAAGGAGAGGGTACGGAAACGTGGGAGGGTCAGGCTACGTGCTGACGCACGGTTCAGTGCCAGCGTACGGGCCAGGAATAGGGTACGGCGTAAGGTAAGGTGTACGGCTGGTGGTGGGTTTCCGTTCCGGGCTAGGGTTAGGGTTAGGGAACGGCAAGGCTTAGGGCACAGGTGAAGTTACCGAAACGTGGGAGGGTCAGGCTACGTGCTGACGCACGTGTCAGTGCCAGCGTACGGCCCAGGGATAGGCAACGGCGTAAGGTAAGATGTAGGGCTGGTGGTTGGTTTCCGTTCCAGGCTAGGGTTAGGGTAAGGGAACGGCAAGCCTTAGGGCACAGGTGAGGGAACGGAAACGTGGGAGCGTCAGGCTACGTGCTGACGCACGGTTCAGTGCCAGCGTACGGGCCAGGAATAGGGAACGGCGTAAGGTAAGGTGTAGGGCTGGTGGTGGGTTTCCGTTCCGGGCTAGGGTTAGGGTTAGGGAACGGCAAGGTTTAGGGCACAGGTCAAGGTACGGAAACGCGGGAGGGTAAGGCTACAGGCTGATGCACGGGTCAGTACCAGAGTACAGGCCAGTAGTAGGCAACGGCGTAGGGTAAGGTTTTGCGCTGGTGGTGGGATTCCATTCCGGGCTAGGGTTAGGGTTAGGGAACCGCAGGGCTTAGCGCACAGGTGAGGGTACGGAGACGAGGGAGGGTCAGGCTACGTGCTGACGCACGGGTCATTGCCAGCGTACGGGCCAGGAGTAGGCAACGGCGTAGGATAAAGTGTAGGGCTGGTGGTGGATTTGCGTTCCGGGCTAGGGTTAGGGTTAGGGAACGACAAGGCTTAGGGCTCAGGTGAGGGAACGGAAACGTGGGAGGGTCAGGCTACGTGCTGACGCACGGTTCAGTGCCAGCGTACGGGCCAGGAATAGGGAACGGCGTAAGTTAAGGTGTAGGGCTGGTGGTGGGTTTCCGTTCCGGGCTAGGGTTAGGGTTAGCGAACGGCAAGGCTTAGGGCACAGTTCAGGGTACGGAAACGCGGGAGGGTAAGGCTACGTGCTGATGCGCAGGTCAGTGCCAGAGTACACGCCAGTAGTAGGCAACGGCGTAGGGTAAGGTTTTGGGCTGGTGGTGGGTTTCCATTCTGGGCTAGTGTTAGGGTTAGGGAACCGCAAGGCTTAGGGCACAGGTGAGGGTACGGAGACGAGGGTGCGTCAGGCTACGTGCTGACGCACGGGTCAATGCCAGCGTACGGGCCAGGAGTAGGCAACGGCGTAGGATAAAGTGTAGGGCTGGTGGTGGATTTGCGTTCCGGGCTAGGGTTAGGGTTAGGGAACGGTAAGGCTTAGGGCACAGGTGTGGGAACGGAAACGTGGGAGGGTCAGGCTACGTGCTGACGCACGGTTCAGTGCCAGCGTACGGCCCAGGAATAGGAAACGGCAAAAGTTAGGGTTTAGGGCTGGTGGTGGGTTTCCGTTCAGGGCTAGGGTTAGGGTTAGGGAACGGCAAGGCTTAGGGCACAGGTGATGGTATGGAAACGTGGGAGGGTCAGGCTACGTGCTGACGCATGGGTCAGTGCCAGCGTACGGGTCAGCAGTAGGGTACGGCGTAATGTAAGGTGTAGGGCTGGTGGTGGGTTTCTATTCCGGGCTAGGGTTAGGGTTAGGGAACGGCAAGGCTTAGGGCACAGGTTAGGGTACGGAAACTTGGGAGGGTCAGGCTACATGCTGACGCACTGTTCAGTGCCAGCGTACGGGCCAAGAATAGGGTACGGCGTAAGGTAAGGTGTAGGTCTGGTGGTGGGTTTCTAATCCGGGCTAGGGTTAGGGTTAGGGAACGGCAAGTCTTAGGGCAAAGGAGAGGGTACGGAAACGTGGGAGGGTCAGGCTACGTGCTGACGCACGGTTCAGTGCCAGCGTACGGGCCAGGAATAGGGTACAGCGTAAGGTAAGGTGTACGGCTGGTGGTGGGTTTCCGTTCCGGGCTAGGGTTAGGGTTAGGGAACGGCAAGGCTTAGGGCACAGGTGAGGTTACAGAAACGTGGGACTGTCAGGCTACGTGCTGACGCACGTGTCAGTGCCAGCGTACGGGCCAGGTGTAGGCAACCGCGTAAGGTAAGATGTAGGGCTGGTGGTTGGTTTCCGTTCCAGGCTAGGGTTAGGATAAGGGAACGGCAAGGCTTAGGGCACAGGTGAGGGTACCGAAACGTGGGAGGGTCAGGCTACATGCTGAAGCACTGTTCAGTGCCAGCGTACGGGCCAGGAATAAGTTACGGCGTAAGGTAAGGTGTAGGGCTGGTGGTGGGTTTCCGTTCGGGGCTAGGGTTAGGGTTAGGGAACGGCAAGGCTTAGGGCACAGGTGAGGGTACGGAAACGTGGGAGGGTCAGGCTACGTGCTGACGAACGGGTCAGTGCCAGCGTACGGGTCAGTAGCAGCGTACGGCGTAAGGTATGGTGTAGGGCTGGTGGTGGGTTACTATTCCGGGCTAGGGTTAGGGTTAGGGAATGGCAAGGCTTAGGGCACAGGTGAGGGTACGGAAACGTGGGAGGGTCAGGCTACGTGCTGACGCACGTGTCAGTGCCAGCGTACGGGCCAGGAGTAGGCAACGGCGTAAGGTAAGGTGTAGGGCTGGTGGTTGGTTTCCGTACCAGGCTAGGGTTAGGGTTAGGGAACGGCAAGGCTTAGGGCACAGGTGAGAGTACGGAAACGTGGGAGGGTCGGGCTATGTGCTGACGCACGGGTCAGTGCCAGCGTACGGGCCAGGAGTAGGCAACGGCCTAGGATAAAGTGTAGGGCTGGTGGTGGATTTGCGTTCTGGGCTAGGGTTAGGGTTAGGGAACGGCAAGGCTTAGGGCACAGGTCAGGGTACAGAAACGCGGGAGGGTAAGGCTATGTGCTGATGCACGGTTCAGTGCCAGAGTACAGGCCAGGAGTAGGCAACGGCATAGAGTAAGGTGTAGGGCTGGTGGTGGGTTTCCGTTCCGGGCTAGGGTTAGGGTTAGGGAACGGCAAGGCTTAGGGCACAGGTGAGGGTACGTAAACGTGGGAGGGTCAGGCTACGTGCTGACGCACGGGTCAAAGAGAGCGTACGGGCGAGGAGTAGGCAACGGCGTAAGGTAAGGTTTAGGGCTGGTGTTGGGTTTCCGTTCCGGACTAGGGTTAGGGTTAGGGAACGGCAAGGCTTAGGGCACAGGTCAGGGTACGGAAACGCGTGAGGGTAAGGCTACGTGCTGATGCACGGTTCAGTGCCAGAGTACAGGCCAGGAATAGGCAACGGCGTAGGGTAAGGTGTAGGGCTGGTTGTGGGTTTCCGTTCCGGGCTAGGGTTAGGATTAGGGAACGGCAAGGCTTAGGGCACAGGTGAGGGTACGTAAACGTGGGAGGGTCAGGCTACGTGCTGACGCACGGGTCAATGCCAGCGTACGGGCGAGGAGTAGGCAACGACGTAAGGTAAGGTGTACGGCTGTTGGTTGGTTTCCGTTCCAGGCTAGGGTTAGGGTTAGGGAATGGCAAGGCTTAGGGCACAGGTGAGGGTACGGAAACGTGGGAGGGTCAGGCTACGTGCTGACGCACGGTTCAGTGCCAGCGTACGGGCCAGGAATAGGGTACGGCGTAAGGTAAGGTGTAGGGCTGGTGGTGGTTTTCTAATCCTGGCTAGGGTTAGGGTTAGGGAACGGCAAGTCTTAGGGCAAAGGAGAGGGTACGGAAACGTGGGAGGGTCAGTCTACGTGCTGACGCACGGTTCAGTGCCAGCGTACGGGCCAGGAATAGGGTACGGCGTAAGGTAAGGTGTACGGCTGGTGGTGGGTTTCCGTTCCGGACTAGGGTTAGGGTTAGGGAACGGCAAGGCTTAGGGCACAGGTGAAGTTACCGAAACGTGGGACGGTCAGGCTACGTGCTGACGCACGTGTCAGTGCCAGCGTACGGGCCAGGGTTAGGCAACGGCGTAAGGTAAGATGTAGGGCTGGTGGTTGGTTTCCGTTCCAGGCTAGGGTTAGGGTAAGGGAATGGCAAGGCTTAGGGCACAGGTGACGGTACCGAAACGTGGGAGGGTCAGGCTACATGCTGACGCACGGTTCAGTGCCAGCGTATGGGCCAGGAATAAGTTACGGCGTAAGGTAAGGTGTAGGGCTGGTGGTGGGTTTCCGTTCGGGGCTAGGGTTAGGGTTAGGGAACGGCAAGGCTTAGGGCACAGGTGAGGGTACGGAAACGTGGGAGGGTCAGGCTACGTGTTGACGCACGGGTCAGTGCCAGCGTACGGGTCAGTTGCAGCGTAAGGCGTAAGGTATGGTGTAGGGCTGGTGGTGGGTTACTATTCCGGGCTAGGGTTAGGGTTAGGGAATGGCAAGGCTTAGGGCACAGGTGAGGGTACGGAAACGTGGGAGGGTCAGGCTACGTGCTGACGCACGTGTCAGTGCCAGCGTACGGGCCAGGAGTAGGCAACGGCGTAAGGTAAGGTGTAGGGCTTGTGGTTGGTTTCCGTTCCAGGCTAGGGTTAGGGTTAGGGAACGGCAAGGCTTAGGGCACAGGTGAGGGTACGGAAACGTGGGAGTGTCGGGCTACGTGCTGACGCACGGGTCAGTGCCAGCGTACGGGCCAGGAGTAGGCAACGGCGTAGGATAAAGTGTAGGGCTGGTTGTGGATTTGCGTTCTGTGCTAGGGTTATGGTTAGGGAACCGCAAGGCTTAGGGCACAGGTCAGGGTACAGAAACGCGGGAGGGTAAGGCTATGTGCTGATGCACCGTTCAGTGCCAGAGTACAGGCCAGGAGTAGGCAACGGCGTAGGGTAAGGTGTAGGGCTGGTGGTGGGTTTCCGATCCGGGCTAGGGTTAGGGTTAGGGAACGGCAAGGCTTAGGGCACAGGAGAGGGTACGTAAACGTGGGAGGGTCAGGCTACGTGCTGACGCACGGGTCAATGCCAGCGTACGGGCGAGGAGTAGGCAACTGCGTAAGGTAAGGTTTAGGGCTGGTGGTGGGTTTCCGTTCCGGACTAGGGTTAGGGTTAGGGAACGGCAAGGCTTAGGGCACAGGTCAGGGTACGGAAACGCGTGAGGGTAAGGCTACGTGCTGATGCACGGTTCAGTGCCAGAGTACAGGCCAGGATAGGCAACGGCGTAGGGTAAGGTGTAGGGCTGGTGGTGGGTTTCCGTTCAGGGCTAGGGTTAGGGTTAGGGAACGGCAAGTCTTAGGGCACAGGTGAGGGTACGGAAACGTGGGAGGGTCAGGCTACGTGCTGACGCACGGTTCAGTGCCAGCGTACGGGCCAGGAATAGGGTACGGCGTAAGGTAAGGTGTAGGGCTGGTGGTGGGTTTCTAATCCGGGCTAGGGTTAGGGTTAGGGAACGGCAAGTCTTAGGGCAAAGGAGAGGGTACGGAAACGTGGGAGGGTCAGGCTACGTGCTGACGCACGGTTTAGTGCCAGCGTACGGGCCAGGAATAGGGTATGGCGTAAGGTAAGGTGTACGGCTGGTGGTGGGTTTCCGTTCCGGGCTAGGGTTAGGGTTAGGGAACGGCAAGGCTTAGGGCACAAGTGAAGTTACAGAAACGTGGGACGGTTAGGCTACGTGCTGACGCACGTGTCAGTGCCAGCGTACGGGCCAGGCGTAGGCAACGGCGTAAGGTAAGATGTAGGGCTGGTGGTTGGTTTCCGTTCCAGGCTAGGGTTAGGGTAAGGGAACGGCAAGGCTTAGGGCACAGGTGAGGGTACCGAAACGTGGGAGGGTCAGGCTACATGCTGACGCACGGTTCAGTGCCAGCGTATGGGCCAGGAATAAGTTACGGCGTAAGGAAAGGTGTAGGGCTGGTGGTGGGTTTCCGTTCGGGGCTAGGGTTTGGGTTAGGGAACGGCAAGGCTTAGGGCACAGGTGAGGGTACGGAAACGTGGGAGGGTCAGGCTACGTGCTGACGCACGGGTCATTGCCAGCGTGCGGGTCAGTAGCAGCGTACGGCGTAAGGTATGGTGTAGGGCTGGTGGTGGGGTACTATTCCGGGCTAGGGTTAGGGTTAGAGAATGGCAAGCCTTAGGGCACAGGTGAGGGTACGGAAACGTGGGAGGGTCAGGCTATGTGCTGACGCACGGGTCAGTGCCAGCGTACGGGCCAGGAGTAGGCAACGGCGTAAGGTAAGGTGTAGGGCTGGTGGTTGGTTTCCGTTTCAGGCTAGGGTTAGGGTTAGGGAACGGCAAGGCTTAGGGCGCAGGTGAGGGTATGGAAACGTGGGAGGTTCGGGCTACGTGCTGACGCACGGGTCAGTGCCAGCGTACGGGCCAGGAGTAGGCAACGGCGTAGGATAAAGTTTAGGGCTGGTGGTGGATTTGTGTT